>NW_025421708.1:0-157904 GCF_011764305.1 Mustela putorius furo
CTGCCCCATACCAAGGTCTCAATGGACTCAAACCAACATTAAGACCATCCCTCAGGAAAGGTCCATGTCAACTCATTTAAGACCATCCTCAGGAAAGTCCATTCCAACTCAGCCCCCCTCTGATGTTACCCCAAGGCAGCAGATCAAACGTTTCTTGTTGCTAGGAGACAATTGGAATTGAGGCTGTCTGCCCAGGCATCCATACTTAGAACCCTGTTCTGGAAAAAAATACTTATAGGACGTCCTGGAGCCATCCAACAAATCTTAATTGTCCCACAGAAGGGGAATCCTTGCGGTTTGGAGCATCTCACAAACTCTAATAGTGGGAAAACCCCCATGGCCTCATAATGCCCCCCCCCTTCATGAAGGGGCCAACATGGACAGAAACCAACCTGAGCCAAAGTCTGATCCTCGACCTGACTTCAGACACATGAGATCTCAATTCAGCTCTGCAGAGTGTGCCTGCCATGTCCATTCCCCGGAACCTAAGCCTAGCTTGTGTTCTCAGACTTCCTTCCTCACTCTCCTGGCCCACAAGCCCTCCAGTTTGGGAATTCCGAAGCCACAATGCAGCACTCTTCTTGCCCTCCAGAAGAAAAACTTTGCCCTATGCTCCTAATAAGAAACCCCAAATGATTATCTAATGCATGCCACTCGACTGTAAAGCAATTATAGAGCCTACCCTGAATACGAATGCCCTGTCTGGCACAGCCTGAGACAAGACATCCCAAACGACACCTAGACAGCTGTCTCCAACCTGGACAAAGGGACCCGCTATGGCTGTAGTTCGTCATCTCTTCCCAACCTCGGTTTTCAGGCTTCAGATCCTAGACCTTATCTCCAATCACTGCCCAGGGGTGAACGTGATGCAGAAATTAGAATTCCTCCTTCCCCATGGCCAGAAACCTTGGGGTTGGCATGTTGTCCAACGTTCAATGTGGGAAAACCTGCATTGTCGGAAAGGCCACGCCAGTGCTTGACGGCAGCCTAGGGCACAGACATGCATTGTGACCTGTAGCGTTAGTCCCGTATTAAAGTAACGCCTCTCAGTGGCTGGACCAAGATCCTTCATATGGGGCTTGTCATATCCATAGGCCCCCAGGCTTAACCAGAGAGCGAGTATTCCAGTTGTCAGTACCCACTGCTATGCTCCAGAATCCTTCTACTGGGGGGACACATGAAGCAGAAAACAGGACTCTTCCCTTCCCACAGAATGACCCCAAACTCTTGGGGGCTGGACAAACTACCAGAGAGGGAGACTTCTACGACCCATGAGGCAACTCCTACATTAAACGGCCATTGTGGACAAAATATCCAGAGACAAAAGACTGAGCGACTGCCTCCCACTCACCCTTCTTTCATATCCAGAGGAGCTCCCCTCACGGACTGTAGATCAGGCCTGCCATAACCTCGGCCCCAAACCTGAGCTGAGTTTGGGTTTTTGGATGTCTGTCTGCACAGCCGTGGCCCACACCGCCTCCAGGATGGGGTCTCTGGAGCCACACCACAGAACTGTGCCTGCTCTCTCCTAAGAAGCTGCCCATTCCATTGGCCACAACTCTACAGAATAGTAGAAACCTCAAGGTCCCCAAGGACATCCCACTACCGCAAGCCGCACTGGACAAACAGGGGCATTATGACACCAACTGAGAAACTACTACCTCCATGCAGACACACAGACTGATATCCGCAGAGACAGAAGATTGAACCAGACAGGCCCCTAGGCCCTATTATGAACTCTTGCTTTGGTGTCCAGGTATCAATCCTCAGAGGCTTGGGTTCGAAGACCAGCATATGGGGCTATCCTGAGGCACCAGACAGAACACCTCTCATCTCCACATGGAAAGCTTCCTTGTTGGAGTTGTGTCAAACCCTTCGGGTTGGAGAATCCTGCAGAGTCCCTTAGCTACCTCCACATTCCAAGGTCTCCATGGCCAAAAACCCACATTATGACTCATCCTCAGGAAAGTCCATTTAAACTCAGCCTTCTGGGTAGCTCACCCAAGAGCCCGCAGATTGAGCGTGCCTTGTCTCGACCAGGCAATGGGAAGGTGAGTTGGCGTTTCTCGGCATCCATGCTTAGGCCCCTGCTCTCGAGTCTTTCTGTATGGGGCATCCTGGAACCATCCAATAGTACTCGACTGTCCTGAAGAAGGAAACTTTGAAGTTTGGAGCAGCTCACAAATCCCAGCGTAGGGAAACCTCCCTGGCCTCATGACGCCCCCACCCCCTTCAGGAAGGGGCCGTCATGGACACAAACTCCAGCTTGAGGCAACATTTGATACTCGCCCTGACCTCAGATGCAGGAGATCTCGATTCAGCCTCTGCACAGTGGGCCCAGACCTCGTGCTACCTTGTGTTTTCAGACTTCCTTCCTCACACTCCTGGCAAACATGTCCACAAGACTTGAAATTCTGGAACCAAAATGCAGCCCTATGCTGGCCCTCCAGAAGAAAAACTTTGCTCTATGGGGATCTCCATAAACCCCAAATGAGGATCAACCTGCTCGGTTCTCTACCTCACTCCAATTGGATTTTTCGGGTTGTCCATTCATCCCTCCCCAGAGCTCTGCTTTGGAATCCCTCTTTTGGTGGGACACCTGAGGTAACAAAACTAAAAGGACTCCTCCCATCCTTCAGATTGACCCAAAACAATTGGGATTGGACCAAATTCACAGAGAGGAAGTCTCGTCCATGGCCCATGAGGCCTCCCCGAGATTCCACAGCCATCGTTGACAACAAATCCAGAGAAAAAAGTCTGAGCAAGCACCTCACACTCGCTCTTTTGACGTATCCCGAAGAGTTCTCCTCACGGTCTGTAGATCGGGCCTGCCATACCTACTTCCCAAACCTAAGCCGAGTTTGTGTTTTCAGACTTCTGTCCCCACATTCCTGGCCCACAGACCCTTCAGGCTGGTGTCCCTGGAGCCACATATCAGGACTGTGCCTGTCCATACCACGGGAATTCTGCCCATTTCATTGTCCACAATCGTACAAATTAGGAAAAACCTCCAGAGTCCCCAAGGACATCCCAATAATGTAGGCCGCCCAGGACAAACAAGGGTCATCTGAAACCAGCTGAGCAACTTCCTCTACTCAGCGTAGATGGATGTCCCCAGAGAAGAAGATTGAATCAGACTCCTAGGCCTGAATCAGATTCATTGCTTTCGGTTACAGGTATCTCTCGTCAGAGGCCTGGTTTCCAATATTAGCATATGGGGATTTCATGAGGCAGCAATTAGAACAAATCTCTTCTCCACATGGGAAAATCATCCTATAAAGATGTCTCAAAACCTCCAGTTAGGAGAATCCTTCAGGGCCTGTGTGCCACTGCCCCATTACAAGGTCTCCATAGACACAAAACACATTAGGACCCATCCACAGGAGAGTCCATTTCAACTGAGCGTATTCGGTTGCTCCGCGATATCCAGCAAATCTAACTTGTCTTGATGCTAGGAGACAATTGGAATGTGAGGTGGGACTACCCCGCCATCCATCCTTAAAACCCTGCTCGGAATCGTTGGCCTGGATCCAACCAACAGGTCTCAATTTTCCTGCAGAAGAATCTTTGCAATTGGGAGCTTCTCAGAACTCCCATTGTGAGAGAACCCCCATGGCCACATGATCCCACCCCCTTCATAAAGGGGCCAACAGGGACATAAGGTCCAACCTGAGCGATCGTCTGATCCTCACCCTGACTTCAGATGCACGAGATCTCGGTTCAGGTCTGTAGATTGTGCCTGCCATGTCCTCACCCAGAAACCTAAGCCTTGCTTGTGTCCTCAGACTTCTGTACACAGACTACTGGCTCACAAGACCTCCAGTTTGGCAATCCAGAACTACAATGCAGCACTCTACCTGCCCTGCAGAAGAAATACATTGCCCTCTGGGGCTACCTAGAAACCCCAAATGAAGATCAACCTGCACGACACTTGCCTATACCCAAAATATATAGGATGACCTGGGCAATAATGCCCTTTCTGACGCAGCCTGAGCCTGGACCTCCTAGGCCCACCCAGACAGCTGGCTACAAACTGAGAACTTCAGACCCCCAATGGCCTTAGGTCGTTATCCCTTCCCAACCTCACTTTTCAGGCTTCAGAACCTAGACCTTATCTCCAATCACTGCCAAGGTTTGAAAATGATGCAGAAATCAGAACTCCTTCGCGATGGCAGGAAACCTTGTGGTTGGCTTGTTCTCCAACGTTCAGTGTAGTGGAAAAATTGTGTCCATTGAGGCCCCGGCATTGCTCACGGTCCAGATAGGAAGCAAACACACATTGTGACCCTCAGCCCTAGCCCAGTCCTCAGGTAAGGCCTCTCAGTGGCTGGATGAAGAGACAGCATATTGGGCTTGCCATGCCCCTAGGTCCCAATTTTTAACCATAGTTCATGTTGTCCCTTCACTCTCCCCAGGGCTCTGCTTTGGAATTCCTCTTTTGGTGGGACACCTGATGTAACAACCGTGAAAGGAGTCGTCCATCCAACAAATTCACGAAAAACAATTGGGATATGGCCAAATCAACAGAGAGCAAGATTCGTCCATGGCCCATGAGGCCTCCTCGACATTCCATGGCCATCGCTGATACAAAATCCAGAGACAAAAGCCTAAGCAAGTGCCTCAGACTCGCACTATCTTCATATCCTGAAGATGTCTTCTCATGGATTGTAGATCGGGCCTGCCATACCTACGTCCCCAAACAAAAGCTGAGTTTGTGTTTTCAGACTTCTGCCCTCAAAGTCCTGGGCCACATACCCTCCAGGCTGGGGACCCTGGAGCCACACATTAGGACTGTGACTACCCAATCCATGGGAATTCTGCCCATTCCATTGTCCAAAATCGTACAAGTTAGGAGAACCCTCAAAATCCCTGAGGCCATCGCAATAGTATAGGTCGCCCGGGACAAAAAAGATCAGTCTGACACCAGCTGAGCATCTAACTCCACTCATACCCTAGAAGGATGTCCCCAGAGAAGAAGATTGAACCAGACAGGACCCTAATCCAAAATCGGATCCATTGCTTTGGTTTAAAGGCATGTCTCCTCAAAATCCTGGATTCCAATACAAGCATTGGGGTTTTCCTGAGGCACCCATCAGAACAAACCACGTCTCCACAAGGAAACATGTGCATGGGAGCTATGTCAAAAGCTTAGGAGAATACTTCAGGGTCCCGTTACCACCGCCCCATTCCAAGGCCCTCATGGACACAAACACACATTAGACCCATCCACAGGAAAGTCCATTTCAACTCAGCCACCCCGGTTGCTCCCGCAGAGCCGTCAGATCCTAACTGTCTTGTCGCTAGGAGACAATTGGAATGCGAGGCGGGCTTGCCAGGCATCCATCCTCGAATGTTGGTCTGGACTCATCCATATGGGATGTCCTGGAGCTGTCCAACAGGTCTCAATTTTCCCGCAGAAGGAATCGTAGGAGGGGGCATCCCACCACTCCCACCGTGGGAAAACCTCCACGGCCTCGAGATTCGGCTCCCTTCATGAAGGGGCCGTCATGAACAGAAAATCCAAGCTGAGCCAACGTCTGATCCTCGCTCTGACTTCAGATGCATGAGATATTGCTTCAGATCTTCAGGGGGTACATGCCGTGCCCTCGCCCTGAAACCCAAGTCTAGATGTCCCTAGGACCCAATTTTAACCAGATTTCTGGTTGTCCAATTGCCCCTACCCAGGGCTCTACTCTGGAATCCCTCATTTGGAGGGACGCCTGAGTTTGAAGACAAAACAATACAAAACAACAACAACAACAAAAAAAAAAAAAACGGACTTCTTCCGTCCCACAGACTGACCCCAAACTCTTTGAATTAGGGCCAACCCCAAGGGAGTAAGACTCGTCTATTTCCCATGAAGTCACCCGGAAATTTCATGACCATGAATGGCATGAAATCCAGAGATAAATACTTGAGCACAAGCCTCACTCTCGCCCTTTTTTCATATCCCGAAGAGTTCTCCTCATGGTCTGTAGATCAGTCCTGCCATACCTATGACCCGAGACATAAGCCGAGTTTCTGTTTTCAGACAACTGTCCCAACAGCTCTGGCATACACACCCTACAGGCTCAGGCCCCTGAGGCCAAACCTGAGAACTGTGCTTGCCCTCTCCAAGGGAATTGTATGTGCCCATTCAATGGACACAACCCTACTAAGAGGATAAACCTCCAAAATTCCTGAGGCCATCCCAATAGTTGTGGCTTCCCAACAAACAGGGGCACTCTGAGCCCATCTGAGCATCTACCTGCACTCAGACCCGTAGACTGATTACCCAGAAGTAATAAGGAACGAACAGGCCACTGGGCACCTATCGGACCCATTGCTTTGGTGTCGAGGCATCTCTCCTCAGAGGCCTGGATTTCAATAACAGCATATGGCTGTTTCTTGACTCACCGTCAGAACAAATCTCATCTACACATGGGGGAAACTTGCTTGATGGAGCTGTGTGAAAGCCTCTCTTTAGGAGAACCCTTCAGGGCCCCAGTGCCACCGCTTCATTTCAAGGTCTCCATAGACACAAAATCATATTAGGTCACATCCACGGGAGAGTCCATTTCAATTCAGGCTCTCGGTTGCTCCCCCAGATCCAGCAGATCTGACCTGTCTTGTTGATTGGAGACAATTGGAATGCGAGGTGGGCTACCCAGCCATCCATCCTTAGAACTCTGCTCGGAATCTTTGTCCTGGAGCCAACCAACTGGTCTCAATTGTTCTGCAGAAGAATCTTTGAAGTTGGGAGCTTCTCACAACTCCCATCGTGGGAAAACACCCATGGCCTCGTGATCCACCCCCCTTTCAGGAAGGGGCCATCAGGGTCAGAATGTCCAACCTGAGCGATCGTCTGATCCTCGCCCTGACTTCAGATGCACGAGATCTCGATTCAGGTCTGTAGATTGTGCCTGCCATATCCTCACCCAGAAACCGAGGCCTAGCTTGGGTTGTAAGACCTCAGTCCTCAGACTCCTGGCACACAAGCCCTCCAGTTTGGCAATCCAAAACTACAATGCAGCACTCTGCCTGCCTTCCAGAAGAAAAACATTGCCCTCTGGGTCTACCCAGAAACCCCCAATGAGAATCAACCTGCACGGCATTCGGCTGTATAGGCTGACCTTGGCACTAATGCCCTTTATGACACAGCCTGAGCGTGGACCTCCTGGCCCCATCCAGACAGCTGGCCACACACTGAGCACATTGGACCCGCCATGGCCTTAGGTCGTCATTTCTTCTCAACCTCGGTTTTCAGGCTTCAGAACCTAGACCTTATCTCCAATCACGGCCCGGGTTTGAAAATGATGCAGAAATAAGAACTCTTTCCCCATGGCAAGTAACCTTGTGGTTGGCATGTTGTCCAAGTTTCAGTGTAGATGAAACCAATGTGGCAGATGAGGCCCCGCACATTCTTGCGGGCCACATTGGTCACAAACACACATTGTGACCCTCAGCCTGAGCCCAGTCCTCAGGTAAGGCCTCTCAGTGGCTGGATGGAGAGACAGCATATTGAGCTTGCCATGCCCCTAGGCCCTAATTTTTAACCATAGTTCGGGTTGTCCCTTCAGTCTTCCCCAGGGCTCTGCTTTGGAATTCCTCTTTTTGTGGGACACCAGAGGTAACAAATATGAAAGGCGTCCTCCCATCCCACAGATTGCCGAAAACGATTGGGATCGGGCCAAATCCACAAAGAGCAAGATTCGTCCATGGCCCATGAGGCCTCCCCAACATTCCACGGCCATCGCTGATACAAAATCCAGAGATAAAATCCTGAGCACGCGCCTCAGTCTCGATCATTATTCATATCCTGAAGAGTTCTTCAGATAAGAACCTACACGGCACTCGAATGCACCCAAAATATATAGTCTAACCTGGGCACTAATGCACTGTCTGACAACCTGAGCCCAGACCTCGTGACCAACACCCTGACAGCTGACCGTACACTGAGCACATCAAGCCGCCATGGCCTTAGGTCATCATCTCTTCCCTACCTCAGTTTTTTCAGGCTTCAGAACCTAGAGCTTATCTCCAATCACTGTCCAGGGGTGACTGTGATGCAGAAATCAGAACTCTTCCTTACCCATGTCAAGAAACCTTGTGGTTGGCATGATGTCAACGTTCAGTGTAAGAGAAACCAGCATTCACCCTGAGGCCCCGACGATGCTTGAGTGCGAAGAGGGCATAAACACGCATTGTGACCCTCAGAGTGAGTCCTGTCCTCTAGTACGTCCTCTCAGTGGCTGGCCCATTAGATGTCATAATGGGCTGGACATGTACCTAGGCCCCAATTTTTAACCAGATTTCTGGTTGTCCATCGCCCCTCCCCAGGGCTCCACTCTGGATTCCCTCATTTGGTGGGACACCTGAGGTTGAAAAACAAAACAAAACAAATCAACAACAACAGAACAAAGGACTTCTTCCATCCCACAGAATGACCCCAAACTCTTTGGACAGAGCCAAACCCCCAGAGAGTAAGACTCGTCCAATTCCCATGAAGTGACCCGGAAATTTCACGACCATGAGTGACACGATATCCAGAGACAAAAACTTGAGCAAGAGCCTCACAGTCGCCCTTTTTTCATATCCCGAAGAGTTCTCCTCATGGTCTGTAGATCAGTCCTGCCATACCTATGACCCGAAACATAAGCCGAGTTTGTGTTTTCAGACAACTGTCCAAAAAGCCCTGGCCAACACACCCTACAGGCTCAGACCCCTGGAGCCAAACCTGACGACTGTGCTTGCCCTCTCCAAGGGAATTGTATGTGCCCATTCCAATGGCCACAACCCTACTAAGAGAATCAACATCCAAAGTCACTGAGGCCATCCCAATATTTGTGGCTTCCCAGGACAAACAGGTGCAATCTGGACCCATCTGAGCACCTACCTGAACTCAGACCCGTAGACTGATGTCCCCAGAGGTAAAAAGTAATGAACAGGCACCTAGGCACCTATCGGATCCATTGGTTTGGATTCCAGGCATCTCTCCTCAGAGGCCTGGATTTCAATAACAGCATATGGCTGTTTCTTGACTCACCCATCAGAACAAATCTCATCTACACATGGGAAACTTGCACGGTGGAGCTGTGTGAAAGCCCCTCTTTAAGGGAACCCTTCAGGGCCCCAGTGCCACCGCTTATTTCCAAGGTCTCCATAGACACAAAATCATATTAGGACACATCCATGGGCACGTCCATTTCAACTCAGCCTCCTCGGTAGCTCCCCCAGATCCAGCAGATCTAACCTGTCTTGTTGCTTGGAGACAATTGGAATGTGAGGTGGGCTACCCAGACATCCATCCTTAGAACCCTGCTCGGAATCATTGTCCTGGAGCCAACCAACAGGTCTCAATTGTCCTGCAGAAGAATATTTGCAGTTGGGAGTTTCTAACAACTCCCATCGTGGGAAAAACCCCATGGCCTCGTGAGCCACCCCCCGTTCAAGAAGGAGCCATCAGGGACAGAATGTCCAAACTGAGCGATCGTCTGATCCTCGCCCTGACTTCAGATGCATGAGATCTCGATTCAGGTCTGTAGATTGTGCCTGCCATATCCTCACCCAGAAACCTAGGCCTAGCTTGGGTTCTCAGACCTCCGTCCTCAGACTAAGGCCCACAAGCCCTCCAGTTTGGCAATCCAGAACTACAATGCAGCACCCTGCCTGTCCTCCAGAAGAAAAACATTGCCTTCTGGGGCTACCCAGAAATCCCAAATGAGGATCCACGTGCACGCCATTTGGCTGTACGCCAAATATATAGGCTGACCAGGGCACTAATTCCATTTGAAAATGATGCAGAAATCAGAACTCTTTCCCCATGGCAAGAAACCTTGTGGTCGGCATGTTGTCCAACGTTCAGTGTAGGAGAAACCAGCATTCACCCTGAGGCCCCGCCCATTATTGAGTGCGACGAGGGCATAAACACGCATTGTGACCCTCAGCGTGGGTTCCGTCCACTAGTACGTCCTCTCAGTGGCTGGACCATTAGATGTCATAATGGGCTTGACATGTCCCTAGGCCCCAATTTTTAACCAGATTTCTGGTTGTCCAGTCGCCCCTCCCAGGGCTCTACTCTGGAATCCCTCATTTGCTGGGACACCTGAGGTTGAAAAACAAAACAAAACAAATCAACAACAACAGAGCAACGCACTTCTTCCATTCCACAGAATGTCCCCAAACTCTTTGGACGGGGTGAAACCCCCAGAGAGTAAGACTCGTCATTTCCCATGAAGTCACCCGGAAATTTCACGACCATGAGTGACACGATATCCAGAGACAAAAACGTGAGCAAGAGCCTCACACTCGCCCTTTTTTCATATACCGAAGAGTTCTCCTCATGGTCTGTAGATCAGTCTTGCCATACCTATTACCCGAAACATAAGCCGAGTTTGTGTTTTCAGACAAGTGTCCAAACAGCCCTGGCCTACACACCCTACAGGCTCAGGCCCCTGGAGCCAAACCTGACGACTCTGCTTGCCCTCTCCATGGGAATTGTATGTGCACATTCCAATGGCCACAACCCGTCTAATAGGATAAACCTCCAAAGTCCCTGAGGCTATCCCAATATTGGTGGCTTCCCTGGACAAACAGGGGCAATCTGGGCCCATCTGAGCACCTACCGGCACTCAGACCCGTGGACTGATTTCCCCAGAGTAAAAAGGAACGAACAGGCCCATAGGCACCTATCGAATCTATTTCTTTGGTTTCCAGGCATCTCTCCTTAGAGGTCCTTAGAACCCTTAGAACCCTGCTTTTGCGTCTTTCCTTATGGGACATCCTTGAGCCATCCAACAGGTCTCGACTGTCCCACAGGAGTCCTTGTGCATAGACCACCTCACAACTCATATCATGGAAAGCTTCCAAGGTCACATGATGCCCCCAATCTTCATGAAGGCGGATCATGGAAAGATACTCCAACCTGAGCCAACGGCTGATCTTCTCCTTGACTTCAGTTGCACGAGGTCTGGATTCAGCTCTTCAGAGTGCACCTGCTGTGCCCTCAAGCCAAAACCTAAGCATAGCTAGTGTTCTCAGACTTCCGTCCGCACTCTCCTGGACCACACGCCCTCCATTTTGGGATTTCCGAAGACACATTGCTGCACTCTGCCTGCCCTCTAGAAGAAAAACGTTGCCCTATGGTTCTACCCAGAAACCTCAAATGAGGATAAACCTGAATGCCACTCAACTGTACACCAATTATATAGACTAGCCTGTGCACTAATGCCCTGTCTGACACAACCTGAGGCCTGAATTCCCAACCGACACCCAGACAGCTTGCCGTACACTGAGAACATCTGAACCGCCATGGCCTTAGGTTGCCATCTCTTTCCAACCTGGTTTTCAGGCGACAGAAACCTAGACCTTATCTCTACTCATTTCCCATGGGTGAACGTGATGCAGAAATCATAACTCCTCCTTCACTCTCGCCAGAATCTTGTGGTTGGCATCTTATCCAAACTTCAGTGTAGGACCCCTGTAGGACCTACAGGAGTAGTAGTAGGGCCCCTGAGGGTAGTGTAGGGTCCATGACGCCCTGCCCATGCTTAAGAGCTGCGGTGGGCACAAACACACATTGGGACCCTCAGTTTGAGCCCTGTCCTCAAGTAAAGCCTCTCAGTGGCTGGACCATGAGCCCGCATATGGGGCCGGCAATGCCTCAAGTCACCCAATCTTAACCAGAGGTAGAGACATCTAGTCACCCCTACTCAGGGCTCTGCTCTGGAATCCCTCTTTGGTGGGACAATTGAGGTAAGTAAACACAGAAAGACTCGTCCATGGCCCATGAGGCCAGCCCGACATTCCACGGCCACTATTGTCACAAAATCCAGAAACATAAGCCTCACCCTTAGGTCATAGCCCAAAAAATTCTCCTCATAGTCTGTAGATCGGGCCTGCCATACCTACGTCCCTAAACCTAAGTCGAGTTTGTGTTTTCAGACTTCTATCCTGACATCCCTGTCCCACACACCCTCCAGGTTGAGGCCCCTGGAGCCACACCTCAGGACTGTGCCTGCCCTCTTCAAGGAAATTCTTCCCATTCCATTGGCCACAACCCTAAAGATTAGGAGAAACCTCCAAAGTCCCAGAGGCCATTCCAATAGTGTAGGCCGCCCAGTACAAAGAGGGGTGATCTGTCACAAGCTGAGCAACGACCTCAACTCACCCGTAGACAGATATCCCAAGAGAAAGGTATTAAACTGGACAGGCCCCTAGAACGCAATTGGTTCCATTGCTTTGTTTCTAAGCATCTCTCCTCAGAGGCCTGTTTTCCAATACCAGCATAAGGGGGATTCCAGAGAAACAAATCTAGCCTGTGCACTAAAGCCCTGTCTGACACAGCCTGAAGGCAGACCTCCAGTCTAACACCCAGACAGCTGGCCATACACTGAGCATATCAAACCCACAATGGCTTTAGCCATCATCTCTACCCAACCTCAGTTTTCACCTTCAGAACGTAGACCTTATCTCCACTCACTGCTCAGGAGTGAACGTGATACAAGAATCAGAACTTCTCCTTCGCCATGGCAAGAAACCTTGTGGTTGGCATGTTGTCCAACGTTCATTGTAGGAGAAAGCAGCATGGACTATGAGGCCCCACCTATCCCTGAGGGCTACAATTTGCACAAACACACATTGTGACCCTCAGCGTGAGCCCTATCCTCATGTAAAGCCTCTTAGTGACTGGAACAACAGCCCACATATGGGGCTTGCCAAGCCCCTAGTCCCCCAATCTCAACCAGAGTTAGAGGTGTCTAGTCACCCCTACTCAGGGCACTGCGCTGGAATCCCTCTTTGGTGGGACACCTGAGGTAAAAAAAAAAAAATTCAGAAAGGACTCTTCCCATCCACAGAATGATCACAACCACTTGGGATCAGGCCAAATCACCAGAGAAAGACTTGTCCATGGCCCTTGAGGACACGCCGACATTCCACGGCCACCGTAGGCACAAAATCCAGAGACAAAAGCCTGAGCAAACGCCACATACTCGCCCTTTGTTCATAGCCCGGAAAATTCTCACGGTCTATAGATCGAGCCTTCATACATACATCCCCAAACCTAAGCTGAGTTTGTGTTTTCAGACTTCTGTCCCCACAGTCCTGGCCCACACACCATCCAAGCTGGGGCCCCTGGATCCACACCTGAGGACTGTGGCTTCCTTCTCCAGGGGAATTCTGCCATTTCCATTGGCCACAACCCTATAGATTAGGAGAAACCTCCAAACTCCCCGAGGCCATCCCAATAGTTTTGGCTGCCCAGGACAAACAGGGATGATCTTTCACAAGTTAGGAAACTACCTCCACTCAGACCCAGAGACAGATATCACCATAGAATAAGATTGAACTGGACAGGCACTTTGGCCCTAATCAGATCCATTGCTTTTTTTTCCAGGCATCTCTCCTCAGAGGCCTGGTTACCAATACAAGCATATGGGGGATTACTGAGGCAATCACAGAAAAATCTCGTCTCCACATAGGAAATGTACTCTTTGGAAATCTATAAAAAACCTCTGTTTAGGAGAATATTTCAGGGCCCCGGATCAAGCGCCCCATTCCAAGGTCTCCATGGACTTAAACCCACATTATGATCTATCCTCGGTAGAGTCCATGTCAACTCATCCCCCTTGGTTTCTCCCCCAGGGCCTGCAGATCAAACCTGCCTTGTTGCTAGGAGACAACTAGAATGGGAGGCGGGCTGCCCAGGCATCCATCCTTAGAGCCCTATCCTGGAGTCGTTCCATATGGGACATCCTAGAGCCATCCAACAGGTCTCAAGTGTCCCACAGAGGGAATCTTTGCAGTCTGGTGCATCTCACATCTCCCATTGCGGGAAAATCTTCATGGCCTCTTGAGACGCTCCACTTTATAAAGGGGCCATTATGGACAGAAACTCCAACCTGAGCAAACGTCTGATATTCGCCCTGGCTTCAGGTGCATGAGATCTTGATGCATCTCTACAGAGTGTGCCTTCTGTGCCCTCACCCCAAGAATAAGCCTAGCTTGTGTTCTCAGACTACCGTTCTCACACCCCTGGCCCAAAAGCCCTACAATTTGGCAATACTGGGGCCACAATGCAGCACTCTGCCTGCCCTCCAGAAGAAAAACGTTGCCTTTTGGAGCTACCTGGTAACCCGAATGAGGATCAACTGAACGCCACTCGACTGCACCCCAAATATACAGTCTACCCTGTCTAATGCCCTGTCTGACACAGCATGAGCCCACACCTCCAGACCTACGCTCAACAGCTAGCCACACACTGAGCTCATTGTACCCATCAGGTCCTTAGGTCTTCAACTCTTTCCAACCTCGGTTTTCGGGTTTCAGAACCTAGACCTAAACTCCAATCACTGTCCAGGGGTGAACGTGATGCAGAAATCACAACTCTTCCTTCGCGATGGCCGGAAACGTTGTGGTTGGCATATTCTCCAACGTTCAGTGTAGGAGAATCCAGCGTGGCCCATGAGGCCCTTTCCATGCTTGAGGGCCTTGTTGGGCACAAATAGGCATTGTGACCCTCAGCATGAGCCCTGTCCTCAAGGAAGACCTCTCAGTGTCTGAATCAAGAGCCCACATATTGGACTTGCCATGCCCCTAGGCCCCCAAAGTTAAACAGAGATGGGGTTATCCAGGTGTCCCTACCAAGGACTCTGCTCGGGAATCCCTCTTTTATTGGCACACATGAGGTACATAAAATAAAATAAAAAAAAAACAGAAAGGACACCTCCGATCCCACAGAATGTACCCAAACTCTTGGGATTGGGTCAAATCCTCAGAGAAGGAAAGCCGTCCACAACCCATGAGGCTACGCCAGCATTCGACCCACATTGTTGACACAAATCCAGAGACAAAACCTGAGCAAGAACCTCAAACTCACCCTTTTAAATATCCCGAAGTGTTATCACGGTCTGTAGATTGGGCGTGCCATACCTATGTCCCCAATCCTAAGCAGAATTTGTGTTTTCAGACTTCTGTCCCCACAGGCCTGACCCACACACCCTCAAGGCTGGGCCCCTAGAGCCAAACTCAGAACTGTGCCTGCCCTCTGCAGGGGATTTCTGCCCATTCCATTGGCCACAACCCTATAGATTAGGAGAAACTCCAAAATCCCGAGGCCATTCCCAATATTATAGGCTGCCTAGGACAAACAGGGCCGATCTGACACAAGCCGAGCAACTACCTCCCCTCAGATCCATAGACACGTATCCCCAGGAAAGAGATTGAACCGGACAGGCACCTAAGCCATAATCATATCCATTGCTTTTGTTTCCAGGCATCTCTCCTCAGAGGCCTGGTTTCCAATACCAGCATATGGGAGATTCCTTAGGCACTCATCAAAACAATTCTCTTCTCTACATGGGAAACGTACTCTTTAGAGCTCCATCAAAACCTCCGGTTATGAACATCCCTCAAGGCCCCGGATCAAGCACCCCATTCCAAGGTCTCCATGGACACAAATGCACATTATGATCCATCCTCAACTCACTCATTTCAAAACACCCGCCTAGGTTACACCCCTAGATCCAGCAGATCGAACTTGCCTTGGCGCTATGAGACACCTGGAATGGGAGGCAGGCTGCCCAGGCATCCATCCTTAGAACCCTGCTCTGGATAACTTCCTTATGGGATGTCCTGGTGCCATCCAGCAGGTCTCGAATGTCCCACGGAAGGAATCATTGCGGTTTGGAGCATCTCACAATTCCCATCGTGGGAAAACCTCCATGGCCTCGTGACACCCTCCCCTTCATGAAGGGGCCGTCATGGACAGAAACTCCAACCTGAGCCAACGTCTGATCCTAGCTCTGTCTTCAGGTACACGGGATCTCGAATCATCTCTGCAGAGGGTTCCTGCCGTCCCCTCACCCCGAAATCTAAGTCTGGCTTGTGTTCTCAGAATTTTTTCCTCACACTCCTGGCCCATAAGCTTTCCAGTTTGGGAATTCTGGAGCCACTATGTGGCACTGTGTCTTCCTTCCAGAAGAAAAACGTTGCCCTCTGGGGCTACCCAGTAACCACAAATGAGTACCAACCTGCACGAAACTCGACTGCACCCCAATGATACAGTCTAGCCTGGGCACTAATTCCCTGTCTGCCACAGCCTGAGCCTGCACCTCCCAACCCACACTCACCAGCTGGCCGAACACTGAGCACATCACTCACACCATGGCCTTAGGTCTTCATCTCTTCCCAACCTCAGTTTTCAGGCTTCAGAACCTAGACCTTAAATCCAATCACAGTCCAGGAGTGAAAGTGTTGCAGAAATTAGAAATCCTTCCCCATGGCCAGAAAACTTGTGGTTGCCATATTGTGCAACGTTCAGTGTAGGAGAAACCAGCATGGTACATTAGGCCACGCCCTGACTTGAGGGGCTCCTTGGGCACAAAAACACATTGTGATACTCAATGTGAGCCCTATGCTCTAGGAAGGCCTCTCAGTGTCTGGACCAAGAGCCCACATATGGGGCTTGCCATGTTCTTAGGTCCCAATGTTAACCACAGTTCTGGGTGTCGAGTCGCCCCTCCCCAGGACTCTGCTGTGGAATCCCTCTTTTGGTGGTCCACCTGAGGTAAAAAAAAAAAAAAAAAAAAAAAAAAAAAAAAAAAAAAAAAAAAAACAGAAAGGCCCCTTCCCTTCCCACAGAATGACCCCAAACTCTTGGGATTCGGTCAAATCCCCAGAAAGGGAGCCTCATCGATGGCCCATGAGGACACCCGGACATTCCATGGCAATCGGTGACACATATCCAGAAAAAAATAAGAATGAGCAAGCACCTCACTTTCGCCCTTTGTTCATATCCCGAAGAGTTCTCCTCACGGTCTATATATCGGGCCGGCCATACCTACAGACCCAAACCTAAGTGGAGTTTGTGTTTTCAGACTTTTGTCCAAATAGCCCTGGACCACACACGCTCCACACTTGGATCCCTGGAGCCACACCTCAGGACTGTGCTTCCCTTTCAAGAGAATTCTTCCCATTCCATTGGCCACAACCTTGCAAATTAGGAAAAACCTCCAAAGTTCCCGAGGCCATCCCAATAGTGTAGGCCGCCCAGGACAAACAGGTGTGATCTCAAACCAGCTGAGCAACTACCTCCACTCAGACAAAAGATGTCCCCAGAGAAGAATATTGAACCGGACAGGGCCCTAGGCCGTAATCAGATCCATTGCTTTGGTTTCCAGGCATCTCTCCTCAGAGGCCTCATTTCCAATACCAGCAAATGGTGGTTTCCTGAGGCACCAATAAGAACAAATCTGGTCTCCCCATGGAAAACTTGCTCATTGGAGCTTTGTTATCACCTCTGGTTAGGAGAATCCTTCAGGGCCCTGGTGCCACTGCCCCATACCAAGGTCTCAATGGACTCAAACCAACATTAAGACCATCCTCAGGAAAGTCCATTTCAACTCATTTAAGACCATCTTCAGGAAAGTCCATTCCAACTCAGCCCCCTCTGATGCTACCCCAAGCCAGCAGATCAAATGTTTCTTGTTGCTAGGAGACAATTGGAATTGAGGCTGTCTGCCCAGGCATCCATACTTAGAACCCTGTTCTGGAAAAATACCTTAGGAGACGTCCTGGAGCCATCCAACAAATCTTAATTGTCCCACAGAAGGAATCCTTGCGGTTTGGAGCATCTCACAACTCTAATAGTGGGAAAACCCCCATGGCCTCATAATGCCCCCCCCCTTCATGAAGGGGCCAACATGGACAGAAACTCCAACCTGAGCCAAAGTCTGACCTCGACCTGAATTCAGACTCATGAGATCGCAATTCAGCTCTGCAGAGTGTGCCTGCCATGTCCATTCCCCGAAACCTAAGCCTAGCTTGTGTTCTCAGACTTCCGTCCTCACTCTCCTGGCCCACAAGCCCTCCAGTTTGGGAATTCCGAAGCCACAATGCAGCACTCTGCCTGCCCTCCAGAAGAAAAACTTTGCCCTATGCTGCTAATAAGAAACCCCAAATGATTATCTAATGCATGCATTCGACTGTAAAGCAATTATAGAGCCTACCCTGAATACGAATGCCCTGTCTGGCACAGCCTGAGACAAGACATCTCAAACGACACCTAGACAGCTGGCTCCAACCTGGACACAAGGGACCCGCTATGGCTGTAGTACGACATCTCTTCCCAACCTCGGTTTTCAGGATTCAGAACCTAGACCTTGTCTCCAATCACTGCCCAGGGGTGAACGTGATGCAGAAATTAGAATTCCTCCTTCCCCATGGCCAGAAACCTTGTGGTTGGCATGTTGTCCAACATTCAAGGTTGGAAAAGCTGCATTGTCGGAAAGGCCCCGCCAGTGCTTGAGGGCCGCCTAGGGCACAGACATGCATTGTGACCTGTAGCGTGAGTCCCGTATTAAAGTAACGCCTCTCAGTGCCTGGACCAAGATCCTGCATATGGGTATTGTCATATCCATAGGCCCCCAGGCTTACCCAGAGAGGGAGTATTCCAGTTGTCAGTACCCACTGCTATGCTCCAGAATCCCTCTACTGGGGGGACACATGAAGCAGAAAACAGGACTCTTCCCTTACCACAGAATGACCCCAAACTCTTGGGGGCTGGACAAACTACCAGAGAGGGAGACTTCTACGACCCATGAGGCAACTCCTACATTAAATGGTAATTGTGGACAAAATATCCAGAGACAAAAGACTGAGCGACTGCCTCCCTCTCACCCTTCTTTCATATCCAGAGGAGCTCCCTTCACGGACTGTAGATCAGGCCTGCCATAACCTCGGCCCCAAACCTGAGCTGAGTTTGGGTTTTTGGATGTCTGTCTGTACAGCCGTGTCCCACACCGCCTCCAGGCTGGGATCTCTGGAGCCACACCACAGAACTGTGCCTGCTCTCTCCTAAGATACTGCCCGTTCCATTGGCCACAACTCTACAAAATAGGAGAAACCTCAAGTTCCCCAAGGACATCCCACTACCGCAAGCCGCACTGGACAAACAGGGGCATTATGACACCAGCTGAGCAACTACTACCTCCATGCAGACACACAGACTGATATCCGCAGAGACAGAAGATTGAACCAGACAGGCCCCTAGGCCCTATTATGAACTCTTGCTTTGGTGTCCAGGTATCACTCCTCAGAGGCCTGGGTTCGAAGACCAGCATATGGGGCTATCCTGAGGCACCAGACAGAACACCTCTCATATCCACATGGAAAGCTTCCTTGTTGGAGTTGTGTCAAACCCTTCGGGTTGGAGAATCCTGCAGAGTCCCTTAGCTACTGCCACATTCCAAGGTCTCCATGGCCACCAACCCACATTATGACTCATCCTCAGGAAAGTCCATTTAAACTCAGCCTTCAGTGTAGCTCACCCAAGAGCCCACAGATTGAGCATGCCTTGTCTCGACCAGGCAATGGGAAGGTGAGTTGGCGTTTCTCGGCATCCATGCTTAGGCCCCTGCTCTTGAGTCTTTCTGTATGGGGCATCCTGGAACCATCCAATAGTACTCGACTGTCCTGAAAAAGGAAACTTTGAAGTTTGGAGCAGCTCAAAACTCCCAGCATAGGGAAACCTCCCTGGCCTCATGACGCCCCCACCCCCTTCAGGAAGGGGCCGTCTTGGACACAAACTCCAGCTTGAGGCAACATCTGATACTCGCCCTGACCTCAGATGCAGGAGATCTCGATACAGCCTCTGCACAGTGGGCCCAAACCTCGTGCTACCTTGTGTTTTCAGACTTCCTTCCTCACACTCCTGGCAAACATGTCCTCAAGACTTGGAATTCTGGAACCAAAATGCAGCCCTATGCTGGCCCTCCAGAAGAAAAACGTTGCTCTATGGGGATCTCCATAAACCCCAAATGAGGATCAACCTGCTCGGTTCTCGACCTCACCCCAATTGGATTGTTCGGGTTGTCCATTCATCCCTCCCCAGAGCTCTGCTTTGGAATCCCTCTTTTGGTGGGACACCTGAGGTAACAAAACTAAACGGACTCCTCCCATCCTTCAGATTGACCCAAAACAATTGGGATTGGACCAAATTCACAGAGAGGAAGTCTCGTCCATGGCCCATGAGGCCTCCCCGAGATTCCACAGCCATTATTGACAACAAATCCAGAGACAAAAGTCTGAGCGAGCGCCTCACACTCGCTCTTTTGTCGTATCCCGAAGAGTTCTCCTCACGGTCTGTAGATCGGGCTGCCATATCTACTTCCCAAACCTAAGCCGAGTTTGTGTTTTCAGACTTCTGTCCCCACATTCCTGGCCCACAGACCCTTCAGGCTGGGGCCTCTGGAGCCACACATCAGGACTGTGCCTGTCCATACCACGGGAATTCTGCCCATTCCATTGTCCACAATCGTACAAATTAGGAAAAACCTCCAGAGTCCCCAAGGACTTCCCAATAATGTAGGCCGCCCAGGACAAACAAGGGTCATCTGAAACCAGGACTAGGATTCCGAGCAGGGTTCTAAGGATGGATGGCTTGGTAGCCCACATCGCATTCCAATTGTCTCCAAGCAACAAGACAGGTTAGATCTGCTGGATCTGGGGGAACAACTGAGGAGCATCACTCCTGCCATACCTATGACCCGAAACATATGCAGAGTTTGTGTTTTCAGACAACTGTCCAAACAGCCCTGGCCTACACACCCTACAGGCTCAGGCCCCTGGAGCCAAACCTGACAACTGTGCTTGCCCTGTCCAAGGGAATTGTATGTGCCCATTCCAATGGCCACAACCGTTCTAAGAGGATAAACCGCCAAAGTTCCTGAGGCCATCCCAATATTTCTGGCTTCCCAGGACAAACAGGGGCAATCAGGGCCCATCCTAGCACCTACGTGCACTAAGACCCGTAGACTGATGTCCGCAGAGGTAAAAAGGAACGAACAGGCCCCTAGGCACCTATCGGATACTTTGCTTTGGTTTCCAGGCATCTCTCCTCAGAGGCCTGGATTTCATTAACAGCATATGGCTGTTTCTTGACTCACCCATCAGAACAAATCTCATCTACACATGGGAAACTTGCACGATGGAGCTGTGTGAAAGCCTCTCTTTCGGAGAACCCTTCAGGGCCCCAGTGCCACTGCTTCATCCCAAGGTCTCTGTAGACACAGAATCATATTAGGACACATCCACGGAAACTCCAAATGAGGATCAACCTGCACGCATTGGGCTGTACCCCAAATATATAGGCTGACCTGGGCACTAATGCCCTTTCTGACACAGCCTGAGCCTGGACCTCCTGGCCGCACCCAGACAGCTGGCCGCACACTGAACACATTGTGACCCTCAGGCTTTTGTCTCTGGAATTTTTATCAGCGATGGCCGTGGAATGTTGGGGAGGCCTCATGGGCCATGGACGAATCTTGCTATCTGTGGACTTGGCCCGATCCCAATTGTTTTTCGTCAATCTGTGGGATGGGAGGACTCCTTTCAGGTTTGTAACCTCAGGTGTCCCACTAAAAGAGGAATTCCAAAGCAGAGCCCTGGGGAAGAGTGAAGGGACAACCCGAACAATATTTAAAATTTGGGGCCTAGGGGCATGGCAAGCCCAATATGCTGTCTCTACATCCAGCCATTGAGAGGCCTTGCCTGAGTACTGGGCTCAGGCTAAGGGTCACAATGTGTGTTTGTGACCAATGTGGCCCGCAAGCATGGGTGGGGCCTCATGGGCCCCACTGGTTTCAACTACAATGAACCTTGTACAACATGCCAACCACAAGGTTTCTTGCCATGGGGAAAGAATTCTTTTTTTGCATCATTATCAAACCCGGGCCGTGATTGGAGATAAGGTCTAGGTACTGAAGCCTGAAAACCGAGGTTGAGAAGAGATGTCGACCTAAGGCAATGACGGGTCCGATGTGCTCAGTGTGCGGCCAGCTGTCTGGGTGGCGTCAGGAGGTCCAGGATCAGGCTGTGTCAGAAAGGGTATTTGTGCCCATGTCAGCCTATATATTTGGGGTACAGCCGAATGGTGTACCCCGTTGATCCTCATTTGGGGTTTCTGGGTAGCCTCAGATGGCAATGTTTTTCTTCTGGAGGGCACGCAGAGTGCTGCATTTTTAGTTCTGGATTGCCAAACTGGAGGGCTTGTGGGCCAGTAGTCTGAGGACAGAAGAATGAGAACACAAGCTAGGCCTAGTTTCTGGGTGAGGATATGGCAGGCACAATCTACAGACCTGAATCGAGATCTCGTGCATCTGAAGTCAGGGTGAGGATCAGACGACTGTTCAGGTTGAACATTCTGTCCCTGATGGCCCCTGCTTGAAGGTGGGGTGGATCACGAGGCCATGGGGGTTTTCCCAAGATGGGAGTAGTGAGAAGCTCCCAACTGCAAAGATTCTTCTGCAGGACAATTGAGACCTGTTGGTTGGCTCCAGGAGGATTCCGAGCAGGGTTCTAAGGATGGATGTCTGGGTAGCCCACCTCGCATCCAAGTGTCTCCAAGCAACAAGACAGGTTAGATCTGCTGGACCTGGGGGAGCAACCGAAGAGTCTGTGTTGAAATAGGCTCTCCCGTGGATGTGTCCTAATATGATTTTGCGTCTATGGAGACCTTGAAATGAAGCAGTGGCACTGGGGCCCTGAACGGTTCTCCTAAAGAGAGGTTTTCACACAGCTCCATCGTGCAAGTTTTCCATGTGTAGATGAGATTTGTTCTGATGGGTGAGTCAAGAAACAGCCATATGCTGTTATTGAAAGCCAGGCCTCTGAGGAGAGATGCTTGGAAACCAAAGCAATGGATCCGATAGGTGCTTGGGGCCTGTTCGTACCTTTTTTCCTCTGGGGTCATCAGTCTATGGTTCTGAGTGCCGGTAGGTGCTCAGATGTGCCCAGATTGCCACTGTTTGTCCTGGGAAATCACAAATATTGGTATAGCCTCAGGGATTTGGAGGTTTATCCTATGAGTAGGGTTGTGGCCATTGGAATGGGCACATACAATTCCCTTGGAGAGGGCTAGCACAGTCGTCAGGTTTGGCTCCAGGGGCCTGAGCCTGTAGGGTGTGTAGGCCAGGCTATTTGGACAGTTGTCTGAAAACACAAAGTCGGCTTATGTTTCGGGTCATAGGTATGGCAGGACTGATCTACAGACCCTGAGGAGAACACTTCGGGATATGAAAAAAGGGCGAGTGTGAGGCTCTTGCTCAAGTTTTTGTCTCTGGATATCCTTTCACTCATGGTCGTGAAAATTTCGGGTGACTTCATGGGAAATGGACGAATCTTACTCTCTGGGGGTTTGGCCCCGTCCAAAGAGTTTGGGGGGGTAATTCTGTGGGATGGAAGAAGTACGTTGCTCTTGTTGTTGTTGATTTGTTTTGTTTTGTTTTTCAACCTCAGGTGTCCCACCAAATGAGGGATTCCAGAGTAGAGCCCTGGGGAGGGGGGCGACTGGACAACCAGAAATCTGGTTAAAAATTGGGCCTAGGGACATTTCAAGCCCATTATGACATCTAATGGTCCAGCCACTGAAGGACGTACTAGAGGACAGGACTCACGCTGAGGGTCACAATGCGTGTTTATGCCCTCGTTGCACTCAAGAATGGGCGGGGCCTCATGGTGAATGCTGGTTTCTCCTACACTGAACGTTGGACAACATGGCAACCACAAGGTTTGTTGCCATGGGTTTTTTTATATGAAGAACTCTTCAGGATATGAAGAATGATCGAGTCTGAGGCGCTTGCTCAGGCTTTTGTCTCTGGATTTTGTATCAGCGATGGCCGTGGAATGTTGGGGAGGCATTATGGGCCATGGACGAATCTTGCTCTCTGTGGATTTGGCCCGATCCCAATTGTTTTTCGTCAATCTGTGGGATAGGAGGACTCCTATAAGGTTTGTTTCCTCAGGTGTCCCACCAAAAGAGGAATTCCAAAGGAGACCCCTGGGGAAGAATGAAGACACAACCCGAACTACGGTTAAAAATTGGGGCCTAGGGGCATGGCTAGCCCAATATGCTGTCTCTCCATCCACAACTGAGAGGCCTTACCTGAGAACTGGGCTCAGGCTGAGAGTCACAATATGTGTTGGTGACCAATGTGGCCCGCAAGCATAGGCGGGACCTCATGGGCAAAACTGGTTTCAAAACACGGAACCTAGGACAACATGCCAACCACAAGGTTTCTTGCCATGGGGAAAGAGTCCTGATTTCTGCATCATTTCAAAGCCCGGCAGTGATTGGAGATAAGGTCTAGGTTTTGAAGCCTGAAAACCGAGTTTAAGAAGAGATGACGACCTAAGGCCATGGCGGGTCCGATGCGCTCAGTGTGCGGCCAGCTGTCTGGGTGGGGCCAGGAGGTCCAGGCTCAGGCTGTGTCAGAAAGGGCATTAGTGCCCAGGTCAGCCTATATATTTTGGGTACAGCCGAATGCCGTGCAGTTTGATCCTCATTGGGGGTTTCTGGGTAGCCCCAGAGGGCAATATTTTTCTTCTGGAGGGCAGGCAGAGTGCTGCCTTGTAGTTCTGGATTGCCAAACTAGAGGGCTTGTGGGCCAGTAGTCTGAGTTCGGAAGTCTGAGAACCCAAGCTAGGCCTAGGTTTCTGGTTGAGGATATGGCAGGCACAATCTCCAGACCTGAATCGAGATCTCGAGCATCTGAAGTCAGGGCGAGGATCAGATTATCGCTCGGGTTGGACATTCTGTCCCTGATGGCCCCTTCTTGAGGGGGGGGGGGTTGATAACGAGGCCATGGCGGTTTTCCCACGATGGGAGTTGTGAGAAGACCCCAACTGCAACGATTCATACAGGACAATTGAGACCTGTTGTTTGGCTCTAGGACAACAATTCCGAGCAGGGTTCTAAGGATGGATGCCTGGGTAGCCCACCTCGCATTCCAATTGTCTCCAAGCAACAAGACAGGTTAAATCTGCTGGATCTGGGGGAGCAACTGGAGGCTGAGTTGAAATGGACTCTCCCGTGGATGTGTCCTAATATGATTTCGTGTCTATGGAGACCTTGGAATGAAGCGGTGGCACTGGAGCCCTGAAGGGTTCTCCTAAAGAGAGGTTTTCACACAGCTCCATCGTGCAAGTTTCCCATGTGTAGATGAGATTTCTTCTGATGGGTGAGTCATGAAACAGCCATATGCTGTTATTGAAATCCAAAACTCTGAGTAGAGATGCCTGGAAACCAATGCAATGGATCTGATTGGTGCCTAGGGGCCTGTATGTTCCTTTTTACCTCTGGGGACATCAGTCTACGGGTCTGAGTTCCGGTAGGTGCTCAGATGGGCCCAGATTGCCCATGTTTGTCCTGGGAAGCCACAAATATTGGGATGGCCTCAGGGACTTTGGAGATTTATCCTCTTAGTAGGGTTGTGGCCACTGGAATGGGCACATACAATTTACTTGGAGAGGGCAAGCACAGTCGTCAGGTGTGGCTCCAGGGGCCTGAGACTGTAGGGTGTGTAGGTCAGGGCTCTTTGGACAGTTGTCTGAAGACACAAACTCGGCTTATGTTTCGGGTCATACGTATGGCAGGACTGACCTCCAGACCATGAGGAGAACTCTTCGGGATATGAAAAAAGGGCGAGTGTGAGGCTTTGCTCAAGTTTTTGTCTCTGGATACGGTGTCACTCACGTTCGTGAAATTTCAGGGTGACTTCATGGGAAATGGACGAGTCTTATTCTGGGGATTTGGCCCCGTCCAAAAATGTTTGGCGTCATTCTGTGGGATGGAAGAAGTCCGTTGTTCTGTTGTTGTTGATTTGTTTTGTTTTGTTTTTCAACATCAGGTGTCCCACCAAATGAGGGATTCCAGAGTAGAGCCCTGGGGAGGGGCGACTGGACAACCAGAAATCTGGTTAAAAATTGGTGCCTTGGGACATGTCAAGCCCATTATGACATCTAATGGTCCAGCCACAGAGAGGACGTTCTAGAGGACAGGACTCACGCTGAGGGTCACAAAGCGTGTTTATGCCCTCGTCGCATCAAGAATGGGCGGGGCCTCAGGGTGAAAGTTGTTGTCTCCTACACTGAACGTTGGACAACATGCCAACCTCAAGGTTTCTTTCCATGGGTTAGGAAGAGTTCTGATTTCTGCATCACAGTCTCCCCTGGGCAGTGATTGGAGATAAGGTCTAGGTTCTGAAGCCTGAAAACAGAAGTAGGGAAGAGATGATGACCTAAGGCCATGGCGGGTCTGATGTGCTCAGTGTGCGGTCAGCTGTCTGGGTGTTGGTCACGAGGTCCGGGCTCAGGTTGTCAGGCAGTGCATTAGTGCCCAGGTTAGACTATATTTTTGGGTGCATTCGAGTGCCGTGTAGGTTCTGATCTGAAGAACTCTTCAGGATATGAAGAATGAGCGAGTCTGAGGCGCGTGCTCAGGCTTTTGTCTCTGGAGCTTGTATCAGCAATGGGCGTGGAATGTTGGGGAGGCCTCATGGGCCATGGACGAATCTTGCTCTCTGTGGATTTGGCCCGATCCCAATTGTTTTTCATCAATCTGTGGGATGGGAGGACTCCTTTCAGGTTTGTTACCTAGGTGTCCCACTAAAAGAGGAATTCCAAAGCAGAGCCCTGGGGAAGTGTGAAGGGACAACCCGAACTACGGTTAAAAATTGGGGCCTAGGGGCATGGCAAGCCCAATATGCTGTCTCTCCATCCACCACTGAGAGGCCTTGCCTGAGGACTGGGCTCAGGCTGAGGGCTCACAATGTGTGTCTGTGACCATTGTTGCCCGCAAGCATGGTCAGGGCCTCATGGGCCACACTGGTTTCCACTACACTGAACCTTGGACAACATGCCAACCAGAAGGTTTCTTGCCATGTGGAAAGAGATCTGATTTCTACATCATTTTGAAACCCGGGCCGTGATGGTGGATAAGGTCTAGGTTCTGAAGCCTGAAAACCGAGGTTGAGAAGAGATGACGAAATAAGGCCATGGCGGGTCCGATGTGCTCAGTGTGCGGCCAGCTGGCTGGGTGGGGCCAGGAGGTCCAGGCTCAGGCTGCGTCATAAATGGCATTAGTGCCCAGGTCAGCCTATATATTTGGGGTACAGCCGAATTGCGTGCAGGTTGATCCTCATTTGCGGTTTCTGGATAGCCCGAGAGGGCAATATTTTTCTTCTGGAGGGCAGGCAGAGTGCTGCATTGTAGTTCTGGATTGCCACACTGGAGGGCTTGTGGGCCAGTAGTCTGAGGATGGAAGTCTGAGCACCCAAGCAGGGCTAGGTTTCTGGGTGAGACCTGAATAGAGATGTGCATCTGATTTCAGGGCGAGGATCAGACGATCGCTCAGGTTGGACATTCTGTCCCTGATGGACCTTCTTGAAGTGGGGGTGGATCACGAGGCCATGGGGTTTTTCCCACGATGGGAGTTGTTAGAAGCTCCCAACTGCAAAGATTCTTCTGCAGGACAATTGAGACCTGTTGGTTGGCTCCAGGACAACGATTCGGAGCAGCGTTCTAAGGATGGATTGCTGGGTAGCCCACCTCGTATTCCAATTGTCTCCAAGCAACAAGACAGGTTAGATCTGCTGGATATGAGGGAGCAACCGAGGAGACTGAGAAGAAATGGACTCTCGTGTGGATGTGTCCTAATATGATTTTTTGTGTCTATAGAGACCTTAGAATGAAGCGGTGGCCCTGGGGCCCTGAAGGGTTCTCCTAAAGAGAGGCTTTCACATAGCTCCATTGTCCAAGTTTCCCAAGTGTAGATGAGATTTGTTCTGATGGGTGAGTCAAGAAACAGCCATATGCTGTTATTAAAATCCAGGCCTCTGAGGAGAGATGCCTGGAAACCAAAGCAATGGATGCGATAGGTGCCTAGGGGCCTGTTCATTCCTTTTTACCTCTGGGCACATCAGTCTACGGGTCGGAGTGCCGGTAGGTGCTCAAATGGGGCCAGATTGCCCCATTTGTCCTGGGAAGCCACAAATATTGGAATGGCCTCAGGGACTTTGGAGGTTTATACTCTTAGTAGGGTTGTGGCCATTGGAATGGGCAGATACAATACCCTTGGAGAGGGCAATCACAGTCGTCAGGATTGGATTCAGGGGCATGAGCCTGTAGGGTGTGTAGGCCAGGGCTGTTTGGACAGTTGTCTGAAAACACAAACTCGTTTTATGTTTCGGGTCATAGGTATGGCAGGACTGATCTACAGACCATGAGGAGATCTCTTCAGGATATGAAAAATGAGCGAGTGTGAGGCTCTGCTCATGTTTTTGTCTCTGGATATCGTGTCACTCATGGTTGTGAAATTTCCGGGTGACTTCATGGGAAATGGACGAGTCTTACTATCTGGAGGTTTGTCCCCGTCCAAAGAGTTTGGGGTCATTCTGTGGGATGGAAGAAGGCCGTTGCTCTGTTGTTGTTGATTTGTTTTGTTTTGTTTTTCAACCTCAGGTTTCCCAGCAAATGACGGATTCCAGAGTAGAGCCCTGGGGAGGCGTGACTGGACAACCAGAAATCTGGTTAAAAATTGGGGCCTAGGGACATGTCAAGCCCATTATGACATCTAATGGTCCAGCCACTGAGAGGACGTACTAGAGGATAGGAATCACGCAGAGGGTCACAATGCGTGTTTATGCCCTCGTCGCATTCAAGAATGGGCGGGGCCTCAGGGTGCATGCTCGTTTCTCCTACACTGAACGTTGGACAACATGCCAACCACAAGGTTTCTTGCCATGGGTAAGGAACAGTTCTGATTTCTACATCACAGTCACCCCTGGGCAGTGATTGGAGATACGGTCTAGGTTCAGAAGCCTGAAAACTGAGGTAGGGAAGAGATGATGACCTAAGGCCATGGCGGGTCGGATGTGCTCAGTGTGCAGTAAGCTGTCTGGGTGTGGTCACGAGGTCCGGGCTCAGGTTGTCAGACAGTGCTTAAGTGCCCAGGTTAGACTATATATTTTCGGTACATTTGACTGCCGTGTAGGTTCTTATCTGAAGAACACTTCAGGATATGAAGAATGAGTGGCTCTGAGGCGCGTGCTCAGTCTTTTGTCTCTGGATATTGTATCAGCGATGGGCGTGGAATGTTGGGGAGGCCTCATGGGCCATGGACGAATCTTGCTCTCCGTGGATTTGGCCCGATCCCAATTGTTTTTCGTCAATCTGTGGGATGGGAGTACTCCTTTCAGGTTTGTTACCTCAGGTGTCCCACTAAAAGAGGAATTCCAAAGCAGAGCCCTGGGGAAGAGTGAAGGGACAACTCGAACTATTGCTAAAAATTGGGCCCTAGGCGCATGGCAAGCCCAATATGCTGTCACTCCATCAAGCCACTGAGAGGCCTTACCGTTGGACTGGGCTCAGGCTGAAGGTCACAATGTGTGTTTGTGACCAATGTGGCCCACAAGCATGGGCGGGGCCTCATGGGCCAC
This sequence comes from Mustela putorius furo, assembly GCF_011764305.1. Lineage (NCBI taxonomy): Eukaryota > Metazoa > Chordata > Mammalia > Carnivora > Mustelidae > Mustela > Mustela putorius. The sequence continues at coordinate 29,253 of NW_025421708.1, forward strand.
ACTGTTTTCAAGTACACTGAACTTTGGACTACATGCCAACCCGAAGGTTTCTTGCCATGGGGAAAGAGATCTGATTTCTGCATTATTTTCAAACCCGGGCCGTGATTGGAGATAAGGTCTTGGTTCTGAAGCCTGAAAACCGAGATTGAGGGGAGATAACGACCTAAGGCCATGTTGGGTACAAGGAGCTCAGGGTGCGGCCAGATGTCTGGGTGGGGCCAGGAGGTCCAGGTCAGGCTCTGTCAGAAAGGGCATTAGTGCCCAGGTCAGCCCATGTATTTGGGGTACAGCCGAATGGCGTGCAGGATGATCCTCATTTGGGGTTTCTGGGTAGCCCCAGAGAACAATGTTTTTTTCTGGAGGGCAGGCAGAGTACTGCATTGTAGTTCTGGATTGCCAAACTGGAGGGCTTGTGGGCCACTAGTCTGAGGACGGAGTACTGAGAACCCAAGCAGTCCTCGGTTTCTGGGTGAGGATATGGCAGGCACAATCTACAGCCCTGTATCGAGATCTCGTGCATCTGAAGTCAGGGCGAAGATCAGACGATCGCTCAGGTTGGACATTCTGTCCCTGATGGCCCCTTCTTGAAAGGGGGGTGGATCACGAGGCCATGGGGGTTTTCCCATGATGAGAGTTGTGAGAAGCTCCCAACTGCAAAGATTCTTCTGCAGGACAATTTAGACCTGTTGGTTGGCTCCACGACAATGATTCCGAGCAGGGTTCTAAGGATGGATGGCTGGGTAGCCCACCTCGCATTCCAATAGTCTCCAAGCAACAGGACAAGATGGATCTGCTGTACCTGGGGGAGCAACCGAGGAGGCTGAGTTGAAATGGACTCTCCCGTGGATGTGTCCTAATATGATTTTCTGTCTATGGAGACCTTGGAATGAAGCGGTGGCACTGGGGCCCTGAAGGGTTCTCCTAAAGAGAGGCTTTCACATAGCTCCGTCGTGCAAGTATCCCATGTGTAGATGAGATTTGTTCTGATGGGTGAATCAAGAAAGCCATATGCTGTTATTAAAATCCAGGCCTCTGAAGAGAGATGCCTGGAAACCAAAGCAATGGATCCGACAGGGGCCTAGGGGCCTGTTCGTTCCTTTTTACCTCTGGGCATATCAGACTACGGGTCTGAATGCCGGTAGGTACTCAGATGGGCCCAGATTGCCCCATTTGTCCTGGGAAGCCACAAATATTGGGATGGCCTCAGGGACTTTGGAGGTTTATCCTCTTAGTTGGGTTGTGGCCGTTGGAATGGGCACATACAATTCCCTTGGAGAGGGCAATCACAGTCGTCAGTTTTGGCTCCAGGGGCCGGAGCCTGTAGGGTGTGTAGGCCAGGGCTCTTTGGACAGTTGTCTGAAAACATAAACTCGGCTTATGTTTCAGGTCATAGGTATGGCAGGACTGATCTACAGACCATGAGGAGAACTCTTAGGGATATGAAAAAAGGGCGAGTGTGAGGCTCTTGCTCAAGCCTTTGTCTGTGAATATCGTGTCACAAATGGTCGTGAAAGTTCGGGGAGACGTCATGGGTAATGCACAGGTCTTATTCTCTGAGGGTTTGGCCCCGTCCAAAGAGTTTGGGGTCATTCTGTGGGATGGAAGAAGTCCGTTGCTCTGTTGTTTTTGATTTGTTTTTTTATTTTTCAACCTCAGGTGTCCCACGAAATGAGGGATTCTAGAGTAGAGGCCTGGGCGGGGCGACTGGACAACCAGAAATCTGGTTAAAAATTGGGTCCTATGGACATGTCAAGCCCATTATGACAACTAATGGTCCAGCCACTGAGAGGACGTACTAGAGGACAGGACTCACGCTGAGGGTCACAATGCGTGTTTATGCCCTCGTCGCACTCAAGAAAGGGTGGGGCCTCAAGGTGAATGCTGGTTTCTCCTACACTGAACGTTGGACAACATGCCAACCACAAGGTTTCTTGCCACGGGTAAGGAAGAGTTCTGATTTCTGCATCACAGTCACCCCTGGGCAGTGATTGGAGATTAAGTCTAGGTTCTGAGCCTGAAAACTGAGGTAGGGAAGAGATGATGACCTAAGGCCATGGCGGTTCTGATGTGCTCAGTGGGCGGTCAGCTGTCTGGGTGTTGGTCATGACGTCCCGGCTCAGGATGTTATACAGTGCATTAGGACCCAGGTTAGATTATATATTTTGGGTGCATTCGAGTGCCGTGTAACTTCTTATCTGAAGAACTCTTCAGGTTATGAAGAATGAGCGAGTCTGAGGCGCGTGCTCAGGATTCTGTCTCTGGGTTTTGTATCAGCGATGGCCGTGGAATGTTGAGAAGGCCTCATGGGCAATAGATAAATCTTGCTCTCTGTGGACTTGGCCCGATCCCAATTGTTGCTCGTCAATCTGTGCAATGGGAAGACTCCTTTCAGGTTTGTTACCTCAGGTGTCCCACCAAAAGAGGAATTCCAAAGCAGAGCCCTGGGGAAGAGTGAAGGGACAACCCGAACTATGGTTAAAAATTGGGGCCTAGGGGCATGGCATGCCCAATATGCTGTCTCTCCTTCCAGCCACTGAGAGGCCTTACCTGAGGACTGGGCTCAGGCTGAGGGTCACAATGTGTGTTTGTGACCAATGTGGTCCGCAAGCATGGGCGGGGACTGATGGGCCACACTGGTTTCAACTACACTGAACCTTGGACAACATGCCAACCACCAGGTTTCTTGCCATGGTGAAAGAGTTCTGATTTCTGCATCATTTTCAAACCCGGGCCGGGATTGGAGATAAGGTCTAGGTTCTGAAGCCTGCTGTAATGTAGTTCTGGATTGCCAAACTGGAGGGCTTGTGGGCCAGCAGTCTGAGGTCCGAGGTCTGAGATCCTAAGCTAGTCCTCGGTTTCATGGTGAGGTTATAGCAGGCACAATCTACAGACCTGAATCAAGATCTCGTGCATCTGAAGTCAGGGCGAGGATCAGACGAACGCTCAGGTTGGACATTCTGTCCCTGATGGCACCTTCTTGAAAAGGGGGTGGATCACGAGGCCATGGGGGTTTTCCCACGATGAGAGTTGTGACAAGTTCCCAACTGCAAAGATCCTTCTGCAGACAATTCAGACATGTTGGTTGGGTCCAGGACAAGATTCCGAGTAGGTTTCTAAGGATGGATGGCTTGTTAGCCCACCTCGCATAGCGATTGTCTCCAAGCAACAAGACAGGTTAGATCTGCTGGATCTGGGGGAGCAACCGATGAGGCTGAGTTGAAATGGACTCTCCCGTGAATGTCTCCTAATATGATTTTGTGTGTATGGAGACCTTGGAATGAAGCGGTGGCACTGGGGCCCTGAAGGGTTCTCCTAAAGAGAGGCTTTCATAGCTCCATCGTGCAAGTTTCCCATGTGTAGATGAGATTTGTTCTGATGTGTGAGTCAAAAAACAGCCATATGCTGTTATTGAAATCCAGGCCTCTGAGGAGAGATGCCTGGAAAACAAAGCAATGGATCCGATAGTTGCCTAGGGGCCTGTTTCTTTCTTTTTACCTCTGAGCACATCAGTCTACAGGTCTGAGTGCCAGTAGGTGCTCAGATGGGCCCAGATTGCCCCATTTGTACTGGGAAGCAGCAATTATTGGGATGGCCTCAGGGCCTTTGGAGGTTTAACTCTTCGTAGGGTTGTGGCCATTGGAATGGGCAGATACAATTCCCTTGGAGAGGGCAAGTACAGTCGTCAGGTTTGGATCCAGGGGCCTGAGCCTGTAGTGTGTGTAGGCCAGGGCTGTTTGGACAGTTGTCTGAAAACACAAACTCGGCTTATGTTTCGGGTAATAGGTATGGCAGGACTGATCTACAGACCATGAGGCGAACTCTTCTGGATATGAAAAAAGGGGAGTGTGAGGCTCTTGCTCAAGTTTTTGTCTCTGGATATCGTGTAACTCATGGTCGTGAAATTTCCGTGTGACTTCATGGGAAATGGACGAGTCCTACTCTCTGGGGGTTTGGCCCCGTCCAAAGAGTTTGGGGTCATTCTGAGGGATGGAAGAAGGCCGTTGTTCTGTTGTTGTTGATGTGGTTTTTTTGTTTTTCAACCTCAGGTGTCCCACCAAATGAGGGATTCCTTAGGAGAGCCCTGGGGAGGGGCGACTGGACAACCAGAAATCTGGTTAAAAATTGGTGCCTAGGGACATGTCAAGCCCATTATGACATCTAATGGTCCAGCCACTGAGAGGACCTACTAAGGACAGCACTCACGCTGAGGGTCACAATGCGTTTTTATGCCCTCGTCGCACTCAAGAATAGGAGGGGCCTCAGGGTGAATGCTGGTTTCTCCTACACTGAACGTTGGACAACATGCCAACCACAAGGTTTCTCTCCATGGGTAAGGAAGTGTTCTCATTTCTGCATCACAGTCACCCCTGGGCAGTGATTGCAGATAAGGTCTAGGTTCTTAAGCCTGAAAACTGAGGTAGGGAAGAGATGATGACTTAAGGCCATGGCGGGTCTGATGTGCACAGTGTGCAGTCACCTGTCTGGGTGTTGGTCACGAGGTCCGGGCTCAGGTTGTCAGACAGTGCATTAGTGCCCAGGTTAGACTATATCTTTTGGGTGCATTCGAGTGCCGTCTAGGTTCTTATCTGAAGAACTCTTCAGGATATGAAGAATGAGCGAGTCTGAGGAGCGTGCTCAGGACATTGTCTCTGGATTTTGTATCAGCGATGACCGTGCAATGTTGGGGAGGACTCATGGGCCATGGACGAATCTTGCTCTCTGTGGACTTGGCCCGATCCCAATTGTTTTTCGTCAATCTGTGGGATGGGAGGACTCCTTTCAGGTTTGTTACCTCAGGTGTCCCACCAAAAGAAGAATTCCAAAGCAGAGCCCTGAGGAAGAGTGAAGGGACAACCCGAACTTCGGTTAAAAATTGAGGCCTAGGGGCATGGCAAGCCGAATATGCTGTCTCTCCATCCAGCCACTGAGAGGCCATACCTGAGGACTGGGCTCAGGCTGAGGGTCACAATGTGTGTTTGTGACCATGTGGCCCGCAAGCATGGGCGGGGCCTCATGAGCCACACTGGTTTCAACCACACTGAACCAAGGACAACATGCCAACCACAAGGTTTCTTGCCATGGGGAAAGAGATCTGATGTCTGCATTATTTTCAAACCCGGGCCGTGATTGGAGATAAGGTCTAGGTTCCGAAGCTTGAAAATCAAGGTTGAGAAGAGATGAGGACCTAAGGCCATGGCGGGTCCGATGTGTTCAGTGTGCGGCCAGCTGTCTGGGTGGGGCCCGGAGGTCCAGGCTCAGGCTGTCGCAGAAAGGGCATTAGTTCCCAGGTTAGCCTATATATTTGGGGTACAGGTGAATGGCGTGCAGGTTGATCCTCATTTGGGGTTTCTGGGTAGCCCAGAGTGCAATGTTTTTCTTCTGTAGGGCAGGCAGAGTGCTGCATTGTAGTTCTGGATTTCCAAACTGGAGGGCTTGTGGGCCATTAGTCTGGGGACGGATGTCTGAGAACCCAAGCTAGGCCTACGTTTCTGGGTGAGGATATGGCAGGCACAATCTACAGACCTGAATCGAGATCTCATGCATCTGAAATCAGGGCGAGGATCAGACGATCGCTCAGGTTTGACATTCTGTCCCTGATGGCCCATTCTTGAAGGGGGGGTGGATCACGAGGCCATGTGTGTTTTCGCACGATGGGAGTTGTGAGTTGCTCCCAAATGCAAAGATTCTTCTGCAGGACAATTGAGACCTGTTGGTTGGCTCCAGGACAAGGATTCCGAGTAGGGTTCTAAGGATGGATGGCTGGGTAGCCCACCTCGCATTCCAATTGTCTCCAAGCAACAAGACAGGTCAGATCGGCTGGATCTGGGGGAGCAACCGAGGAGGCTGAATTGAAATGGACTCTCCCGTGGATGTGTCCCAATATGATTTTGTGTCTATGGAGACCTTGAAATGAAGCGGTGGCACTGGGGCCCTGAAAGGTTCTCCTAAAGAGAGGCTTTCACACAGATCCATCGTGCAAGTTTCCCATGTGTAGATGAGATTTGTTCTGATGGGTGAGCCAAAAAACAGCCATATGCTGTTATTGAAATCCAGGCCTCTGAAGAGAGATGCCTGGAAACCAAAGCAATGGATCCGTTAGGTGCCTAGGGTCCTGTTCGTTCCTTTTTACCTCTGGGGACATCAGTCTACGGGACTGAGTACCGGTAGGTGCTCAGATGGGCCCAGATTGCCCCATTTGTCCTGGGAAGCCACAAATATTGGGATGGCCTCAGGGACTTTGGAGGTTTATCCTATTAATAGGGTTGTGGCCATTGGAATGGGCACACACAATTCCTTTGGAGAGGGCAAGCACAGTCGTCAGGTTTGGCTCCAGGGGCCTGAGCCTGTAGGGTGTGTAGGCAAGGGCTGTTTGGACAGTTGTCTGAAACACAAACTCGTCTTATGTTTCGGGTCATACGTATGGCAGGACTGAACTACAGACCATGAGGAGAACTCTTCGGGATATGAAAAAAGGGCGAGTGTGAGGCTCTGGCTCAAGTTTTTGTCTCTGGATATCGTGTCACTCATGGTCGTGAAATTTCCTGGTGACTTCATGGGAAATGGACGAGTCTTACTCTCTGTGGGTTTGGCTCCGTCCAAAGAGTTTGGGGTCATTCTGTGGGATGGAAGAAGTCCGTTGTTCTGTTGTTGTTGATTTGTTTTGTTTTGTTTTTCAACCTCAGGTGTCCCACCAAATGAGGGATTCCAGAGTAGAGCCCTGGGGAGGAGCGACTGGACAACCAGAAATCTGGTTAAAAATTGGTGCCTAGGGACCTGTCAAGCCCATTATGACATCTAATGGTCCAGCCACTGAGAGGACGTAGTAGAGTACAGGAATCACGCTGAGGGTCACAATGCGTGTTTTTGTCCTCCTCGCACTCAAGGATGGGCGGGGCCTCAGGGTGAATGCTGGTTTCTCCTACACTGAACGTTGGACAACATGCCAACCACAAGGTTTCTCTCCATGGGTAAGGAAGAGTTCTGATTTCTGCATCACAGTGACCCGTTGGCATTGATTGGAGATAAGGTCTAGGTTCTGAAGCCTGAAAGCTGAGGTAGGGCGGATCTTATGTGCTCAGTGTGCGGTGAGCTGTCTGGGTGTTCGTCACGAGGTCCGGGCTCAGTTTGTCAGACAGTGCATTAGTGCCCAGGTTAGACTATATATTTTGGGTGCCTTAGAGTGCCGTGTAGGTTCTTTTTTGAAGAACTCTTCAGGATATGAAGAATGAGCGTGTCTGAGGCGCGTGCTCAGGCTTTAGTCTCTGGATTTTGTATCTGCGATGGCCGTGGAATGTTGGGCAGGCCTCATGGGCCATGGACGAATCTTGCACTCTGTGGATTTGGCCCAATCCTAATTGTTTTTCGTCAATCAGTAGGATGGGATGACTTCTTTCAGATTTGTTACCTCAGGTGTCCCAGCAGAAGAGAAATTCCAAAGCAGAGCACTGGGGAAGTGAAGGGACAACCCGAACTACGGTTAAATTTGGGGCCTAGGTACACATCAAGCCCAATATGCTGTATCTCCATCCAGTCACTGAGAGGCCTTACCTGAGGACTGGTCTCAGGCTGAGGGGTCATAATGTGTGTTTGTGACCAATGTGGCCTGCAAACATGGGCGGGGCCACATGGGCCACACTGGTTCAAATACACTGAATCTTGGACAACATGCCAACCACAAGATATCTTGCCATGGGGAATGAGTTCTGATGTCCTCATCATTTTCTAACCCGGCCGTGATTGGAGATAATGTCTAGGTTCTGAAGCCTGAAAACGGAAGTTGAGAAGAGATGACGATCTAAGGCCATGGCAGGTCCGATGTGCTCAGTGTGCGGCCAGCTGTCTGGGTGGGGCCAAGAGTTCCAGGATCAGGCTGTGTCAGAAAGGGCATTAGTGCCCAGATCAGCCTATATATTTGGGGGGTACAGCCAAATGTCGTGCAGGTTGATCCTCATTTGGGGTTTCTGGGTAGCCCCAGAGGGCAATGTTTTTCTTCTGGAGGCCAGGCACAGTGCTGCATTGTAGTTCTGGATTGCCAAACTGGAGGGCTTGTGAGCCAGTAGTCTGAGGACGGAAGTATGAGAACCCAAAGTTTCTGGGTGAGGATATGGCAGGCACAATCTACAGAGGTGAATCGAGATCTCGTGCATCTGAATTCAGGGCGAGGATCAGACGATCGCTCAGTTTGGACATTCTGTCCATGATGGCCCCTTTTGAAGGGGGGGGTGGATCACGAGGCCATGGGGGTTTTCCCACGATGGGAGTTGTGAGAAGCTCCCAACTGCAAAGATTCTTCTACAGGACAATTGAGACCTGTTGGTTGGCTCCAGGACAATGATTCCGAGCAGGGTTCTAAGGATGGATGGATGGGTAGCCCACCTCGCATTCCAATTGTCTAGAAGCAACAAGACAGGTTAGATCTGCTGGATCTGGGGGAGCAACCGAGGAGGCTGAGTTGAAATGGACTCTCCGGTGGATGTGTCCTAATATGATTTTGTGTCTGTGGAGACCTTAGACTGAAGCGGTGCCACTGGGGCCCTGAAGGGTTCTCCTAAAGAGAGGCTTTCACACAGCTCCGTCGTGCAAGTTTCCCATGTGTAGATGAGATTTGTTCTAATGGGTGAGTCAAGAAACAGCCATATGCTGTTATTGAAATCCAGGCCTCTGAGGAGAGATGCCTGGAAACCAAAGCAATGGATCCGTTAGGTGCCGAGGGGCCTGTTCGTTCCTTTTTACCTCTGGGGTCATCAGTCTACGGGTCTGACTGCCGGTAGGAGCTCAGATGGGCCCAGATTGCCCCTGTTTGTCCTGGGAAGCCACAAATATTGGAATGGCCTCAGGGACATTGGAGGTTTATCCTCTTAGTACGGTTGTGGCCATTGGAATGGGCACATACAATTCCCTTGGAGAGGGCAAGCACCGTCGTCAGGTTTGGCACCAGGGACCTGAGCCTGTAGGGTGTGTAGGCCAGGGCTGTTTGGACAGTTGTCTGAAAACACAAACTCGGCTTATGTTTCGGGTCATAGGTATGGAAGGACTGATCTACAGACCATGAGGCGAGCTCTTCGGGATATGAAAAAAGGGCGAGTGTGAGGCTCTTGCTCAAGTTTTTGTCTCTGGATATCGTGTCACTCATGGTCGTGAAATTTCCAGGTGACTTCATGGGATATGGACGAGTCTTACTCTCTGGGGGTTTGGCCCCGTCCAAAGAGTTTGGGTCATTCTGTGGGATGGAAGAAGTCCGTTGTTCTGTTGTTGTTGATTTGTTTTGTTTTGTTTTTCAACCTCAGGTGTCCCACCAAATGCGTGATTCCAGAGTAGAGCCCTGGGATGGGCAACTTGAGAACCAGAAATCTGGTTAAAAATTGGGGCCTAGGGACATGTCAAGCCCATTATGACATCTAATGGTCCAGCCACTGAGAGGACTTACTAGAGGACAGGACTCACGCTCAGGGTCACAGTGCGTGTTTATGCCCTCGTTGCACTCAAGAATAGGCGGGGCCTCAGGGTGAATGCTGGTTTCTCCTACACTGAACGTTGGACAACATGCCAACCACAAGGTTTCTTGCCATGATTAAGTTAAGTTCTGATTTCTGCATCACAGTCACCCCTGGGCAATGATTGGAGATAAGGTCTACGTTCTGAAGCTTGAAAACTGAGGTAGGGAAGAGATGATGACCTAAGGCCATGGCGGGTCTGATGTGCTCAATGTGAGGTCAGCTGTCTGGGTGTTGGTCACGAGGTCCGGCTCAGGTTGTCAGACAGTGCATTAGTGCCCAGGTTAGACTATATATTTTGGGTGCCTTCTTGTGCCATGTAGGTTCTTATCTGAAGAACTCTTCAGGATATGAAGAATGAGAGCGTCTGAGGCGCGTGCTCAGGCTTTTGTCTCTGGATTTTGTATCTGCGATGGCCGTGAAATGTTGGGGAGGCCTCATGGGCCATGGACGAATCTTGCTATCTGGGGCTTGGCACGATCCCAATTGTTTTTCGTCCATCTGTGGAATGGCAGGACTCCTTTCAGGTTTCTTACCTCAGGTGTCCCACCAAAAGAGGTAATCCAAAGCAGAGCCCTGGTGAAGAGTGAAGGGACAACCCGAACTATGGTTAAAAATTGGGGCCTAGGGGCATGGCAAGCCCAATATGCTGTCTCTACATCCAGCCACAGAGAGGCCTTACCTGAGGACTGGGAACAGGCTGAGGGTCACAATGTGTGTTTCTGACCATGTGGCCCTCAAGCATGGGCGGGGCCTCATGGGCCACACTGGTTTTAACTACACTGAACCTTGGAAAACATGCCAACCACAAGGTTTCTTGCCATGGGGAAAGAGTTCTGATTTCTGCATCATTTTCAAACCCGGGCCGTGATTGGAGATAAGGTCTAGGTTCTGAAGCCTGAAAACCGAGGTTGAGAAGAGATGACGACCTAAGGCCATGAGGGGTCCGATATGCTCAGTGTGCGGCCAGCTGTCTGGGTGGGGCCAGGAGGTCCAGGATCAGGCTGTGTCAGAAAGGGCATTAGTGTCAAGGTCAGCCTATATATTTGGGGTACAGCCGAATGGTGTGCTCTGTTGATCCTTATTTGGGATTTCTGGGTAGCCACAGAGGGCAATGTTTTTCATCTGGAGGCCAGGCAGAGTGCTGCATTGTAGTTCTGGATTGCCAAACTGGAGGGGTTGTGGGACAGTAGTCTGAGGACGGAAGTCTGAGAACCCAAGCTAGGCCTAGGTTTCTGGGTGAGGATATGGCAGGCACAATCTACAGACCTGAATCGAGATCTCGTGCTTCTGTAGTCAGGGTGATGATCAGACGATCGCTCAGGTTGGACATTCTGTTCCTGATGGCCCCTTCTTGAAAGGGGGTTGGATCAGGAGGCCATGGGTGTTTTCCCACGATGGGAATTCTGAGAAGCTCCCAACTGCAAAGATTCTTCTGCAGGAAAATTGTGACCTGTTGGTTGGCTCCAGGACAACAATTCCGAGCAGGGTTCTAAGGATGGATGGCTGAGTAGCCCACCTCGCATTCCAATTGTCTCCATGCAACGAGACAGGTTAGTTCTGCTGGATCTGGGGGAGCAACCGAGGAGGCTGAGTTGAAATGGACTCCTCCGTGGATTTATCCTAATATGATTTTGTGTATATGGAGACCTTGGAATGAAGCGTTGGCACTGGGGCCCTGAAGGGTTCTCCTAATGAGAGGCTTGCACACAGCTCCATCGTGCAAGTTTCCCATGTGTAGATGAGATTTGTTCTGATGGGTGAGTCAAGAAAAACAGCCATATGCTGTTATTGAAATCCATTCTCTGAGGAGAGATGCGTGGAAACCAAAGCAATGGATCCGATAGGTGCCTAGGGGCCTGTTCGTTCCTTTTACCTCTGGGGACATCAGTCTACGGGTCTGAGTGCCGGTAGGAGCTCAGATGTGCCCAGATTGCCCCGTTTGTCCTGGGAAGCCACAAATATTGTGATGGCCTCAGGGACTTTGGAGGTTTATCCTCTTAGTAGGGTTGTGGCCATTGGAATGGGCACATACATTTCCCTTAGAGAGGGCAAGCATTACTGCCCAGGTTAGACTATATAATTTGGGTACATTCGAGTGCCGTGTAGGTTTATTGTCATTTAATGTGCCCGGGCAGCTCATTAGGCAATATATTTTTTCTAGAGGGCAGGCAGAGTGCTGCAATGATAATCCAGAATTGCTAAACTTGTGACTTTCGGGGCCAGGAGTGTGAGGATGGAAGTCTGAGAACACAAGCTAGACTTGGGTTTCAGGGCGAGGGCACGGCATGTACCCCCTGAAGATCTGAAGCAATATCTCATGCATCTGAAGTCAGAGCGAGGATCAGACGTTGGCTCAGCTTGGATTTTCGGTTCATGACGGCCCCTTCATGAAGGGAGCAGATTCTCGAGAGAGTGGAGGTTTTCCCCCGTTGGGAGTGGTGGGATGCCCCCTCCTAGGATTCCTTCTGTGGGACAATTGAGACCTGATGGACAGCTCCAGGACATCCCATATGGATGAGTCCAGACCAACGTTCGAGGATGGATGCCTGGGAAGCCCGCCTCGCATTCCAATTGTCTCCTAGCGACAAGACAGTTTAGATCTGATGGCTCTGCGAGAGCAACCGGGGTGGCTGAGTTGAAATGGACTTTCCTAAGGATGGGTCTAATGTGTTTTGTGTCCATGAGGGCCTTGGAATGGGGCGATGGAACCGGGACCCTGAAATATTCTCCTAATCTTTTGACATAGCTCCCATGCACAAGTTTCCTTGTGGAGACGAGGTTTGTTCTGATGGGTGCCTCAGGAAAACCCCAATGCTGGTATTGGAAACCAGGGATTTGAGGAGACATGCCTGTAAACCAACGTAATGGATCCTATTTTGGCCTAGGGTGCTGTCTGGTTCAATCTTCTTCTCTGGGGACATCCATCTAGGGTATGAGTGGAGGTATATGATCAGCTGGTGACAGACTGCCCTTTTTTGTCACGGGCGACCTATACGATTGGGATGGCCTCAGGGACTTTGGAGGGTTCTCCTAATTTGTACGATTTTGGACAATGGAATGGGCAGAATTTCCCATGGATTGGGTAGGCACAGTCCTAATGTGTGGCTCCAGGGTCCCCAGCCTGGATGGTGTGTGGCCCAGGACTTTGAGGACAGAAGTCTGAAAACACAAACTCAGCTTATGTTTGGGGACGTAGGTATGGCAGGCCCGATCTACAAACCATGAGAAGACATCTTCAGGATATGAAGATAGTGCAAGTCTGAGGCGCTTGCTCAGGCTTTTTTCTCTGGATTTTGTTTCAGCGATGGCCGTGGAATGTCGAGGAGGCCTCATGGGCCGTGAACGAATCTTGCTCTCTGTGGATTTGGCCCAATCCCAGTTGTTTTTCATCAATCTGTTGGATGGAGTACTCCTTTCAGGGTTGTTACCTCAGGTGTCCCACCAAAAGAGGAGTTCCAAAGCAGAGCCCTGGGGAAGAGTGAAGGGACAACCGGAACTATGGTTAAAAATTGGGGCCTAGGGGCATGGCAAGCCCAATATGCTGTCTCTTCATCCAGCCACTGAGAGGCCTTACCTGAGGACTGGGCTAAGGCTGAGGGTCACATGTGTGTTTGCCACCTATGTGGCCCGTGAGCAATGGCGGGGCCTCATCGGACACACAGGTATCCACTACACTGAACATTATACAACATACCTACCACAAGGATTCTTGCCATTGGGAAGGAGTTCTGATTTCTGCATCATTTTCAAACATGGGCAGTGATTGGAGATATGTTCTAGGTTCTAAATCCTGAAAACCGAGGCTGGGAAGAGATAACGACCTAAGGCAATGGCTCGTCCGATGTGCTCAGTGAGCGGCCAGCTGTATGTGTGGAGCCAGGAGGTCCAGGCTCAGCCTCTGTCGGAAAGGGCATTATTGTGCAGGTCAGCCTATATATTTTGGGTACAGCCAAGTGGCGTGCAGGTTGATCTTCATTTGGGGTTTCTGGGTAGCCCCAGAAGGCAATGTTTTTCTTCTGGAGGGCAAGCAGAGTGCTGCATTATAATGATGGATTGCCAAACTGGAGGGCTTGTGGGCCATTAGTCTGAGGATGGAAGTCTGAGGACACAAGCTAGGCTTATGTTCTGGGTGAGGACATGGCAGGCACAATCTACAGACCTGAATCGAGATCTCGTGCATCTGAAGTCAGGGTGCAGATCAGAAGATCGCTCAGGTTGGACCTTATGTCCCTGAGGGCCCCTTCATGAAGGGGGGAGGGATCACGAGGCCATGTGTTTTCTCACGATGGGAGTTGTGAGAAGCTCCCAACTTCAAAGATTCTTCTGCAGGACAATGGAGACCTGTTGGTTGGCTCAAGGGTAACGATTACGAGCAGGGTTCTAAGGATGGATGGTGGGGTAGGCCACCTCGCATTCCAATTGTCTCCAAGCAACAAGACAAGTTGGATCTGCTGGTTATTGCGGAGCAATTGAATACACTGAGTTGAAATGGACTCTCCTGTGGATGGGTCCTAATGTGTTTTTGTGTCTATGGATACCTTGGAATGATGCGGTGGCACTGGGGCCATGAAGGGTTCTCCTAAACAGAGGCTTTGACATCGCTCCCACGTGCAAGTTTCCCATGTGTAGATGAGATTTGTTCTGATGGGTGAGTCAAGAAACAGCCATATGCTGTTATTGAAATCCAGTCCTCTGAGGAGAGATGCCTGGAAACCAAAGCAATGGATCTGATAGTTGCCTAGGGGCCTGTTCGTTCCTTTTTACCTCTGGGGATATCAGTCTACAAGTCTGAGTGCAGGTAGGTTCTCAGATGGGCTCTGATTGCTCCTTTTTGTCCTGGGAAGCCACCACTATTGGGATGGCCTCAGGGACTTTGGAGGTTTATCCTATTAGTAGCGTTGTGGCCATTGGAATGGGCACACAGAATTCCCTTGGAGAGGGCAAGTACTGTCCTCACCTTGGCTCCAGGGGCCTAAGCCTGTAGGCTGGGTAGGCCAGGGCTGTTTGGACAGTTGTCTGAAAACAGAAACTCGGCTTATGTTTTGGGTCATAGGTATAGCAGGACTGATCTACAGACCATGATGGGAACACTTCGGGATATGAAAAAAAGGGCGAGTGTGAGGCTCTTGCTCCAGTATTTATCTCTGGATATCGTGCCATTCCTGGTCATGAAATTTCCGGGTGATTTCATGGGAAATGGACGAGTCTTACTCCCTGGGGGTTTGGCCCATCCAAAGAGTTTGGGGTCATTCTGTGGGATGGAAAATGTCCGTTTTTTGTTGTTGTTTTGTTTTGTTTTGTTTTGTTCTCAAACTCAGGTTTCCCACCAAATGAGGGATTCCAGAGTAGAGCCCTGGGGAGGGGCGATTGGACAACCAGAATTCTGGTTAAAATTGGTGCCTAGGGACAGCTAGACTTGGGTTTCTGGGCGAGGGCACGGCATGTACCCCCTGAAGATCTGAAGCAATATCTCATGCATGTGAAGTCAGAGTGAGGATCAGACGTTGGCTCAGCTTGGAATTTCTGTTCATGACGGCCCCTTCATGAAGGGAGCCGGATATTGAGGCCGTGGAGGTTTTCCCACGTTGGGAGTGGTGGGATGCCCCCTTCACGGATTCCTTCTGCGGGACAATTGAGACCTGTTGGACAGCCCAGGACATCCCATATGGATGAGTCCAGACCAACGTTCGAGGATGGATGCCTGGGAAGCCCGCCTCGCATTCCAATTATCTCCTAGCGAAAAGACAGTTTAGAACTGTTGACTCTACGAGAGCAACCGGGGTGGCTGAGTTGAAATGGACTTTCCTGAGGATGGGTCTAATGTGTGTTTGTGTCAATGAGGGCCTTGGAATGGGGCGGTGGCACCGGGACCCTGAAGTATTCTCCTAAGCTTTTGACATAGCTCCCATGCACAAGTATCCTTGTGGAGACGAGGTTTGTTCTGATGGGTGCCTCAGGAAAACCCCAATGCTGGTATCGGAAACCAGGGATTTGAGGAGACATGCCTGTAAACCAACGCAATGGATCCGATTTTGGCCAGGGTCCTGTCTGGTTCAATCTTCTTCTCTGGGACATCCATCTAGGGTATGAGTGGAGGTAGATGCTCAGCTGGTGACAGACTGCCCTTTTTTGTCCCGGGCGACCTATACGATTGGGATGGCCTCAGAGACTTTGGAGGGTTCTCCTAATTTGTTCGATTTTGGACAATGGAATGGGCAGAATTCCCATGGATTGGGTAGGCACAGTCCTAATGTGTGGCTCCAGGGTCCCCAGCCTGGAGGGTGTGTGGCCCAGGTCTTTGAGGACAGAAGTCTGAAAACACAAACTCAGCTTATGTTTGGGGATGTAGGTATGGCAGGCGCGATCTACAAACCATGAAAAGACATCCTCAGGATATGAAGATAGTGCGAGTCTGAGGTGCTTGCTTAGGCTTTTGTCTCTGGATTTTGTATCAGCGATGGCCGTGGAATATCGAGGAGGCCTCATGGGCCATGGACGAATATTGCTCCTTGTGGATTTGGCCCATTCCCAATAGTTTTTCATCAATCTGTGGTATGGGAGGACTCCTTTCAGGTTTGTTACCTCAGGTGTCCCACCAAAAGAGGAATTCCAAAGCAGGGCCCTGGGGAAGAGTGAAGGGACAACACGAACTACGGTTAAAAATTGGGGCCTAGGGGCATGGCAAGCCCAATATGCTGTCTCTTCATCCAGCCACTGAGAGGCCATACCGGAGGACTGGGCTAAGGCTGAGGGTCACAATGTGTGTTTGCTACCTATCTGGCCCGCGAGCAATGGCGGGGCCTCAAGGAACACACTGGTTTCCACTACACTGAACGTTGGACAACAAGCCAACCACAAGTTTTCGTCCCATTGGGAAGGAGTTCTGATTTCTGCATCATTTTCAATCCCGGGCCGTGATTGGAGATAAGGTCTAGGTACTGAAGCCTGAAAACTGAGGTTGGGAAGGGATAACAACCTAAGGCCATGGGGAGTCTGATGTTCTCAGTTTATACCCAGCTGTCTGGGTTGGCCTAGGATGTCCAGGCTCAGGCTGTGTCAGAGAGGGCATTATTGCCCAGGTCATCCTATACATTTTGGGTATATCCAAGTGTCGTGCAGGTTGATCTTCATTTGGGGTTTCTAGGTAGCCCCAGATGGCAATGTATTTCTTCTGCAGGGCAGGTAGAGTGCTGCATTGTTGTTCTGGATTGCCAAACTGGAGGGCTTGTGAGCCAGTAGTCTGTGGACAAAAGTCTGAGGACACAAGCTAGGCTTAGGTTTCTGGGTGAGGACATGGCAGGCACAATCTACAGACCTGAACCGAGATCTCGTGCATCTGAAGTCAGGGTGAGGATCAGACGATCGTGCAGGTTGGACCTTATGTTCCTGATGGCCCCTTTATGAAGGGGGGGGGATGATGAGGCCATGGGGGTTCTCTCACGATGGGAGTTCTGAGAAGCTCACAATTGCAAAGATTCTTCTGCAGGACAATTGAGACCTGTTGGTTGGCTCCAGGCCAACGATTCCGAGCAGGGTTTTAAGGATGGATGGCGGGGTAGGCCACCTGACATTCCAATTGTCTCCTAGCAACAAGACAAGTTAGATTTGCTGGATCTCGCGGAGCAACCGAATACGCTCAGTTGAAATGGACTCTCCTGTCCATGCTAATATTGGAAACCAGGCCTCTGAGGAGAGATACCTGTACCGAAAGCAATGAATCTGATTCAGGCCTAGGGGCCTGTATGATTCAATCTTCTTCTCTGGGGACATCCATCTACGCTGAGTAGAGGTAGATGCTCAGCAGGTTTCAGATGAACCTTGCTTGTCCTGCGCGGCCTACATTATTGGGGTGTCCTTGGGGACTCTGGAGGTTTTTCCTAATTTGTACGATTGTGGACAATGGAATGGGCAGAATTCCCGTGGTATGGACAGGCACAGTCCTGATGTGTGGCTCCAGGGGCCCCAGCCTGAAGGGTCTGGGGGCCAGGAATGTGGGGACAGAAGTCTGAAAACACAAACTCGGCTTAGGTTTCTGAAGTAGGTATGGCAGGCCCGATCTACAGACCGTGAGGAGAACTCTTCGGGATACGACAAAAGAGCGAGTGTGAGGCGCTTGCTCAGACTTTTGTCTCTGGATTTGTTGTCAACGATGGCTGTGGAATCTCGGGGAGGCCTCATGGGCCATGGACGAGACTTCCTCTCTGTGAATTTGGTCCAATCCCAATTGTTTTGGGTCAATCTGAAGGATGGGAGGAGTCCTTTTAGTTTTGTTACCTCAGGTGTCCCACCAAAAGAGGGATTCCAAAGCAGAGCTCTGGGGAGGGATGAATGGACAACCCGAACAATCCAATTGGGTGAGGTCGAGAACCGAGCAGGTTGATCCTCATTTGGGGTTTATGGAGATCCCCATAGAGCAACGTTTTTCTTCTGGAGGGCCAGCATAGGGCTGCATTTTGGTTCCAGAATTCCAAGTCTTGAGGACATGTTTGCCAGGAGTGTGAGGAAGGAAGTCTGAAAACACAAGGTAGCACGAGGTTTGGGCCCACTGTGCAGAGGCTGAATCGAGATCTCCTGCATCTGAGGTCAGGGCAAGTATCAGATGTTGCCTCAAGCTGGAGTTTGTGTCCATGACGGCCCCTTCCTGAAGGGGGTGGGGGCGTCATGAGGCCAAGGAGTTTTCCCTACGCTGGGAGTTGTGAGCTGCTCCAAACTTCAAAGTTTCCTTCTTCAGGACAGTCGAGTACTATTGGATGGTTCCAGGATGCCCCATACAGAAAGACTCGGGAGCAGGGGCCTAAGCATGGATGCCGAGAAACGCCAACTCACCTTCCCATTGCCTGGTTGAGACAAGGCACACTCAATCTGCGGGCTCTTGGGTGAGCTACCCAGAAGGCTGAGTTTAAATGGACTTTCCTGAGGATGAGTCATAATGTGGGTCGGTGGCCATGGAGACCTTGGAATGTGGCAGTAGCTAAGGGACTCTGCAGGATTCTCCAACCCGAAGGGTTTGACAGAACTCCAACAAGGAAGCTTTCCATGTGGATATGAGAGGTGTTCTGTCTGGTGCCTCAGGATAGCCCCATATGCTGGTCTTCGAACCCAGGCCTCTGAGGAGTGATACCTGGACACCAAAGCAAGAGTTCATAATAGGGCCTGGGGGCTTGTCTGGTTCAATCTTCTGTCTCTGCGGATATCAGTCTGTGTGTCTGCATGGAGGCAGTAGTTGCTCAGCTGGTGTCATAATGCCCCTGTTTGTTCAGTGCGGCTTGCGGTAGTGGGATGTCCTTGGGGACCTTGAGGTTTCTACTATTTTGTAGAGTTGTGGCCAATGGAACGGGCAGTATCTTAGGAGAGAGCAGGCACAGTTCTGTGGTGTGGCTCCAGAGATCCCAGCCTGGAGGCGGTGTGGGCCACGGCTGTACAGACAGACATCCAAAAACCCAAACTCAGCTCAGGTTTGGGGCCGAGGTTATGGCAGGCCTGATCTACACTCCGTGAGGGGAGCTCCTCTGGATATGAAAGAAGGGTGAGAGGGAGGCAGTCGCTCAGTCTTTTGTCTCTGGATATTTTGTCCACAATGGCCGTTTAAAGTAGGAGTTACCTCATGGGTCGTAGAAGTCTCCCTCTCTGGTAGTTTGTCCAGCCCCCAAGAGTTTGGGCTCATTCTGTGGTAAGGGAAGAGTCCTGTTTTCTGCTTCATGTGACCCCCCAGTAGAGGGATTCTGGAGCATAGCAGTGGGTACTGACAACTGGAATACTCGCCCTCTGGTTAAGCCTGGGGGCCTATGGATATGACAAGCCCCATATGCAGAATATTGGTCCAGCCACTGAGAGGCGTTACTTTAATACGGGACTCACGCTACAGGTCACAATGCATGTCTGTGCCCTAGGCGGCCCTCAAGCACTGGCAGGGCCTTTCCGACAATGCAGGTTTCCCACATTGAACGTTGGAAAATATGCCAAACACAAGGTTTCTGGCCTTGGGGAAGGAGGAATTCTAATTTCTGCATCACGTTCACCCTGGGCAGTGATTGGAGATAAGGTCTAGGTTCTGAAGCCTGAAAACCGAACTTGGGAAGAGATGACGAACTACAGCCATAGCGGGTCCCTTGTGTCCAGGTTGGAGCCAGCTGTCTAGGTGTTGTTTGGGATGTCTTGTCTCAGGCTGTGCCAGACAGGGCATTCGTATTCAGGGTAGGCTGTATAATTGCTTTACAGTCGAGTGGCATGCATTAGATAATCATTTGGGGTTTCTTATTAGCAGCATAGGGCAAAGTTTTTCTTCTGGAGGGCAGGCAGAGTGCTGCATTGTGGCTTCGGAATTCCCAAACTGGAGGGCTTGTGGGCCAGGAGAGTGAGGAAGGAAGTCTGAGAACACAAGCTAGGCTTAGGTTTCGGGGAATGGACATGGCCGGCACACTCTGCAGAGCTGAATTGAGATCTCATGAGTCTGAAGTGAGGTCGAGGATCAGACTTTGGCTCAGGTTGGAGTTTCTGTCCATGTTGGCCACTTCATTAAAGGGGGGGGCATTATGAGGCCATGGGGCTTTTCCCACTATTAGAGTTGTGAGATGCTCCAAACTGCAAGGATTCGTTCTGTGGGACAATTAAGATTTGTTGGATGGCTCCAGGACGTCTCCTAAGGTATTTTTCCAGAACAGGGTTCTAAGTATGGATGCCTGGGCAGACAGCCTCAATTCCAATTGCCTCCTAGCAACAAGAAACGTTTGATCTGCTGGCTTGGGGTAGCATCAGAGGGGGCTGAGTTGGAATGGACTTTCCTGAGGATGGTCTTAAATGAGTTGAAATGGACTTTCCTGAGGATGGTCTTAATGTTGGTTTGAGTCCATTGAGACCTTGGTATGGGGCAGTGGCACCAGGGCCCTGAAGGATTCTCCTAACCAGAGGTTATAACAAAGCTCCAATGAGCAAGTTTTCCATGGGGAGACGAGTTTTGTTCTTATTGGTGCCTCAGGAAACCACCATTTGCTGGTATTGGAAATGAGGCCTCTGAGGAGAGATGCCTGGAAACCAAAGCAATGGATCTGATTAGGGCCTAGGGGCCTGTCCGGTTCAATATTCTTCTCTGGGGACATCTTTTGTCTGAGTGGAGGTAGTTGCTCAGCTGGTTTGAGATCACACCTGTTTGTCCTGGGCGGCCTACACTATTGGGATGGCCTCGGGAACTTTGGAGGTTTTTCCAAATTTGCAAGGTTGTGGCCAATGGAATGGGAAGAATTCTCTTGAAAGGGAAGCACAGTCCTGAGGTGTGGCGCCAGGGACCCAAGTGTGGAGCGTGTGTGGTCCAGGGCTAATTGGACAAAAGTCAGAAAACACAAACTCCACTTAGGTTTGGGTCTGTAGGTATGGCCGGCCCGATATATAGACCGTGAGGAGAACTCTTCGGGATATGAACAAAGGGCGAAAGTGAGGTGCTTGCTCATGCTTATTTTTTTCTGGATATGTGTCACTGATTGCCATGGAATGTCCGGGTGTCCTCATGGGCCATCGATGAGGCTCCCTTTCTGGGGATTTGACCCAATCCCAAGAGTTTGGGGTCATTCTGTGGGAAGGGAGGAGGCCTTTCTGGTTTTTTTTTTTTTTTTTTTTTTACCTCAGGTGGACCACCAAAAGAGGGATTCCACAGCAGAGTCCTGGGGAGGGGCGACTGGACAACCAGAACTCTGGTTAACATTGGGACCTAAGAACATGGCAAGCCCCATATGTGGGCTCTTGGTCCAGTCACTGAGAGGCCTTCCTTGAGCATAGGGCTCACATTGAGTTTTACAATGTGTTTTTGTGCCCAAGGAGCCCCTCAAGTCAGGGCATGGCCTAATGTACCATGCTGGTTTCTCCTACACTGAACGTTGCACAATATGGCAACCACACGTTTTCTGGCCATGGGGAAGAAGGAGTTCTAATTTCTGCAACAATTTCACTCCTGGACTGTGATTGGATTTAAGGTCTAGGTTCTGAAGCCTGAAAACTGAGGTTGGGAAGAGATGAAGACCTAAGGCCATGGTGTGTCTGATGTGCTCAGTGTTCGGCCAGCTGTTGAGTGTGGGTTGGGAGGTGCAGGCTCAGGGTGTGGCAGACAGGCAATTAGTGCCCAGACTAGACTGTATCATTGGGGTGCAGTCGAGTTTCGTGCAGGTTGGTACTCATTTGTGGTTACTGGGTAGCCCCAGAGGGCAACGTTTTTCTTCTGGAAGAAAGACACAGTGCCACATAGTGGCTCCAGAATTCCCAAACTGGAAGGCTTGTGGGCCAGGAGTGTGAGGAAAAAATTCTGAGAACACAAGCCAGACTTAGATTTCGGGGTGAGGGGACGGCAGGAACCCTCTGCAGAGATGATTCGAGATCCCGTGTACCTGAAGACAGAGCTAGGATCAGACGTTGGCTCAGGTTGGAGTTTCTGTCCATGACGGCCCCTTCATGAAGGGGAGGGTGTCACGAGGCCATGGAGGTTTTCCCACGATGGGAATTGTGAGATGCTCCAAACCGCAATGATTCCTTCCGTGGGACAGTCGAGACCTGCTGGATGGCTCCAGGACATCCCATAAGGAAGCTATGCAGAGCAGGGTTCTAAGGATGGATGCCTGGGCATCCTTCCTCCCATTCCAGGTGTCTCAGAGCGCCAAGGCAAGTTCGATCTGCTGGATCTAGGGGAGTAACCGAGGCGGGTGTGTTGAAATGGGTGAGTTGAGGATGGGTCATAATGTGCATTTGTGTCCAGGAGACCTTGGAATGGGGTGCTTGATCCGGGGACTTGAGGGATGTTAATAACCGGAGGTTTTGATGGAGCTCTAAAGAGTACGTTTCCTATGTAGAGAAGAGAATTGTTTTGATGAGTGCCTAAGGAATCTCCCATATGCCGGTATTGGAAACCAGGCCTCTGAGGAGAGATGCCTGGAAACAAAAGCAATGGATATGATTAGGGCCTAGGTGCCTGTCCGGTTCAATCTCCTTCCTGGGGATACGTGTCTATGGATCTGAGGGGAGGTAGTTGCTCGGCTTGTGTCAGATCGCCCCTGTTTGTCTTGGGCAGCCTATAATATTGGGAATGGCCTCGGGATTTTGGAGTTTCTCCTAATCTATAGGGTTGTGGCCAATGGAATGGGCAGAAATCCCCTGGAGAGGGCAGGCACAGTTCTGAGTGTGGCTCTAGGGGCCCAGCCTTGAGGGTGTGTAGGTCAGGCCTGTGGGGACAGAAGTCTGAAAACACAAATTCCGCTTAGGATTGGGGACATAGGTATGGCACGCCCAATCTACAGACCGTGATAACACTTCGGGATATGAAAAAGGGTGAGTTTGAGGTGCTTGCTCAGGTTTTGTCTCTGGATTTGGGTCAACAATGTGGGTCGAATGCTGGCGTGGCCTCATGGGTTGTGGACGGCTTTCCTTCTCTGAGGATTGGACCCAATCCCAAGAGTTTGGGTACATTCTGTAGGATGGGAGGTGTCCTTTCTGTTTTTTATTTTATTTTATGTACCTCATGTGTGTCAATAAAAGAGGGATTCCAGAGCACAGTCCTTGGGAGGGACAAGTGGATAACACCACCTCTGTTTAAGTTTGGGGGCCTAGGGGCATGGCAAGTCCAATATGTGGGCTCTTGATTCAGACACTGAGAGGTCTTCCTTGAGGACAGGACTCATGCTGAGGGTCACAATGCCTATTTGTGCCCAACAAGGCCCTGAAGAATGGGATGGGCCTCATGGGCCACGCTGAATTCTCCTACACTGAACGTTGGAGAATATGCCAACCACAAGTTTTCCGGCCATGGCGAAGGAAGAGTTGTGATTTCTGCATCACGTTCACCCCTGGACAGTGATTGGAGTTTAGGTCTAGGTTCTGAAACCCGAAAACCGAGGTTGGGAAGAGATGAAGACCTAAGGACCTGATGGGTACAATAAGCTCAGTGTGTGGCTAGCTGTTGAGCGTAGGTCTGGAGTTGTGGGCTCATGCTGTGTCAGACAGGGCATTAGACAGGGTAGACTGTATATTTGGGGTGCAGTCGAGTGGCGTTCAGTTGATCCTCATTCGGGTTTCTAGGTAGCTCCATAAGGCAACGTTTTCTTCTGGAGGGCAGGCAGAGTGCTGCATTGTGGCCCCAGTATTGCCAAACTGTAGGGCTTTTGGGCCAGGAGTGTGAGGACGGTAGTCTGAGAACACAAGCTAGGCTTAGTTTTTTGGGGTGAGGGCACAGAAGGCACACTCTGCAGAGCTGAATCAAGATCTCATGCACCTGAAGCCAGGGCGAATATCAGACGTTTGCTCAGGTTGGAGTTTCTGTCCATGATGGCCCCTTTATAAAGTGGAGCGTCTCAAGAGGCCATGAAGATTTTCCCACAATGGGAGTTGTGAGATGCACCAGACTGCAAAGATTCCTTCTGTGGGACACTTGAGACCTGTTGGATGGCTCTAGGATGTCCCATATGGAACGACTCCAGAGTCGGGTTCTAAGGATGGATGCCTGGGCAGCCCGCCTCCAATTCTAGTTGTCTCCTAGCAACAACAAGGCAGGTTTGATCTGCAGGCCCTGGGGGAGAAACCAAGGGGGATGAGTTGACAGGGACTCTACCGAGGATAGATCATAATGTGGGTTTTAGTCCATGGAGACCTTGGAATGGGGCGCTTGATCCGGGGCCCTGAAAGATTCTCCTAAACAAAGGTTTTTATTGAGCTCCTTAGAGTACATTTCCTATGTGGAGACGAGATTTTTCTATGAGTGCCTCAGTAATCCCACATATGCTCGTATTGGTAACCAGGCCTCTGAGGAGAGATGCCTGGAAACAAAAGCAAAGGATCTGATTAGGGCCTAAGTGCCTGTCCAGTTCAATCTTATTATATGGGGATATCTGTCTCTGGGTCTGAGTGGAGGTAGTTTCCTAACTTGTGAAAGATCATCCCTGTTTGTCCTGGGCATCCAACACTATTGGGATGGCCTCGGGGTGCTTGGAGGTTTTTTCTCCCAATTATAGGGTTGTGGCCAATGGAAATGGCAGAATTCCCCTGGAGAGAAGCCAGCCACAGTCCTCAGGTGTGGCTCCAGGGGCCCCAGCTTGGATGGTGTGTGGGCCAGGACTGTGGGGACAGAAGTCTGAAAACACAAACTCAGCTTAGGTTTGGGGATGTATGTATGAAGGCTCGATCTACAGACCGTGAGAATTTTCCGGGCTATGAACAAAGGGCGAGTATGTGGCGTTTGCTCAGGCTCTTGTCTCTGGATTTTGTGCCTACGGTGGCCGTGGAATGTCGGGGTGTCCTCAAGGGCCATGGACAAGTCTTTCTCTGGTGATTTGGCCTGATCCCAAGTGGTTGGGATCGTTCTGTGGATGGGAAGAGTTCTTTCTGTATTTTTTTTTTTACCTCAGGTGTCCCACCAAAGAGGGATTCCAGAGCAGTGCCCTGAGTAGGGGTGACTAGACATCTCTAACTCTGGTTGAGATTGGGGGACTAGGGGCTTGGCAAGCCCCATATGTGGGCCTTTGTTCCAGTCACTAAGAGGCTTTACATGAGGATAGGGCTCACGCTGAGGGTCCCAATGTGTGTTTGTGCAAATTGTAGCCCTCAGGGATAGGTGGGGCCTCATAGTCCATGCTGCTTTCTCCTACAATGAACGTTGGACAACATGCCAACCACAAGGTTTCTTTCCATGGCGAAGGAGAAGTTCTGATTCTTGTATCACGATCACTCCTGATCAGAGAGTGGAGATAAGGTCTAGGTTCTGAAGGTGAAAACTGAGGTTGGGTAGAGATGATGGCCGAAAGCCATTGTGGGTTTGATATGCTCAGTGTACGGCCAGCTGTCTGGGTGTTGGACTGGAGGTCTGTCCTCAGGCTGTGTCAGACAGGGCTTTAGTGCACAGACTAGATTTAATAATTGGGGTATGGTCGAGTGGCATGCAGGGTGTTACTCATTTGGCGTTTCTGGTTAGCCCTATAGGGCAACATTTTTCTTCTGGTGGGCAGGCAGAGTGCTGCATTGTGTCTCCAGAATTGCCAAACTGGAGGGGTGTGGCCAGGATTGTGAAGACGGAAGTCTGAGAACACAAGTTAGGCCTCGGTTTCGGGGCGAGGGCACAGCAGGCACACTCTCAAGTGCTGAATCGAGATCTCGTGCTTCTGAATTCAGGGCCCAGATCAGACTTTGGCTTAGGATGGAGTTTCTGTCCATGATGGCCCATTTATGAAGGTGTGGGGCATCATGAGGAAATGGAGGTTTTCTCACAGTGGGATTTTGTGATGCTTCAAAGCACAAGGATTCATTCTGCGAGACAGTCAAGACAGGTTGGTTGGATTCAAGACGTCCCATAAAGAAATTCTCCAGAAGGAGTCAAGATGGCGGAGAAGTAGCAAGCTGAGACTGCTTCAGCTAGCCGGAGATCAGCTAGATAGCTTATCTAAAGATTGCAAACACCTGAAAATCCATCGGCAGATCGAAGAGAAGAAGAACAGCAATTCTGGAAACAGAAAAACAACCACTTTCTGAAAGGTAGGACTGGCGGAGAAGTGAATCCAAAGAGACGTGAAGATAGACCCCCGTTGGAGGGGCCGGCTCCCGGCAAGCGGCGGAGCAACCGCGCACAAAATCAGGACTTTTAAAAGTCTGTTCCGCTGAGGGACATCGCTCCAGAGGCTAAACCGGGGCGAAGCCCATGCGGGGTCAGCGTGGCCTCAGGTCCCGCAGGGTCACGGAAGGATCGTGGGTGTCTGAGTGTCGCAGAGTCTGCGGGTATTGGAAAGGGAAAGCCGGCTACAGAGACAGAGCCGACAGTAAGCTCGCAGCTCCGTGTTACCTTGAACCGGTCGCAGGCTTGGTGAGCTCGGAGCGCGGCCAGAGGTCAGGCACACGGGAGTAACTGGGCGCTGTTCTCTGAGGGCACACTGAGTAGTGGGGCCCTGGGCTCTCGGCTCCTCCGGGCTGGAGACCAGGAGGCCGCCATTTGTATTCCCATCCTCTGGAACTCTACGGAAAGCGCTCAGGGAACAAAAGCTCCTGAAAGCAAACCCGAGCGGATTACTCACCCCGGCCCTGGGTAAGGGCGGTGTAATTCCGCCTGTGGCAAAGACACTTGAGAATCACTACAACAGGCCCCTCCCCCAGAAGATCAACAAGAAATCCAGCCGAGACCAAGTTCACCTACCAAGGAGTGCGGTTTCAATACCAAGGAGAGCAGCAGAATTCCAGAGGAGGAGAAAGCCAAGCACGGAACTCATGGCTTTTTTCCTGTGATTTTTTTTAGTCTTGCAGTTAATTTAATTTTTTCTTTTTCATTTTTTTTTTCTTTCTCGCCTTGGGTAAAATTTTTTTTTTAACTGTTACCTTTTTCTTTTTTAACGATTTTATACTAGTATATCTAATATATATATAGTTTTTTTTTAAATTTTTCTTAGGTGTTTTCTTTTTTTAAAAATATACTTTTCTTTTCTTTTTTTTTTTTCTTTTTTCTTTCTTCCTTTTTGAACCTCTTTTTATCCCCTTTCTCCCCACTCACGATTTTGGATCTCTTCTAATTTGGTTAAAGCATATTTTCCTGGGGTTGTTGCCACCCTTTTAGTATTTTAC
Source organism: Mustela putorius furo (assembly GCF_011764305.1). Classification (NCBI taxonomy): domain Eukaryota; kingdom Metazoa; phylum Chordata; class Mammalia; order Carnivora; family Mustelidae; genus Mustela; species Mustela putorius. The sequence goes on from NW_025421708.1 coordinate 56,318, forward strand.
TTGCCCCTTCATTTACTCTTATCTGGACAAAATGACAAGACGTAAAAATTCAACACAAAAAAAAGAACAAGAGGCAGTACCGAAGGCTAGGGACCTAATCAATACAGACATCGGTAATATGTCAGATCTAGAGTTCAGAATGACAATTCTCAAGGTTCTAGCCGGGCTCGAAAAAGGCATGGAAGATATTAGAGAAACCCTCTCGAGAGATATAAAAGCCCTTTCTGGAGAAATAAAAGAACTAAAATCTAACCAAGGTGAAATCAAAAAAGCTATTAATGAGGTGCAATCAAAAATGGAGGCTCTAACTGCTAGGATAAATGAGGCAGAAGAAAGAATTAGTGATATAGAAGACCAAATGACAGAGAATAAAGAAGCTGAGCAAAAGAGGGACAAACAGCTACTGGACCACGAGGGGAGAATTCGAGAGATAAGTGACACCATAAGACGAAACAACATTAGAATAATTGGGATTCCAGAAGAAGAAGAAAGTGAGAGGGGAGCAGAAGGTATCCTGGAGAGAATTATTGGGGAGAATTTCCCCAATATGGCAAAGGGAACGAGCATCAAAATTCAGGAGGTTCAGAGAATGCCCCTCAAAATCAATAAGAATAGGCCCACACCCCGTCACCTAATAGTAAAATTTACAAGTCTCAATGACAAAGAGAAAATCCTGAAAGCAGCCCGGGAAAAGAAGTCTGTAACATACAATGGTAAAAATATTAGATTGGCAGCTGACTTATCCACAGAGACCTGGCAGGCCAGAAAGAGCTGGCATGATATTTTCAGAGCACTAAACGAGAAAAACATGCAGCCAAGAATACTATATCCAGCTAGGCTATCATTGAAAATAGAAGGAGAGATTAAAAGCTTCCAGGACAAACAACAACTGAAAAGAATTTGCAAATACCAAACCAGCTCTACAGGAAATATTGAAAGGGGTCCTCTAAGCAAAGAGAGAGCCTACAAGTGGTAGATCAGAAAGGAACAGAGACCATATACAGTAACAGTCACCTTACAGGCAATACAATGGCACTAAATTCATATCTCTCAATAGTTACCCTGAATGTGAATGGGCTAAATGCCCCTGTCAAAAGACACAGGGTATCAGAATGGATAAAAAAACAAAACCCATCTATATGTTGCCTCCAAGAAACACATTTTTAAGCCCGAAGACACCTCCAGATTTAAAGTGAGGGGGTGGAAAAGAATTTACCATGCTAATGGACATCAGAAGAAAGCAGGAGTGGCAATCCTTATATCAGATCAATTAGATTTTAAGCCAAAGACTATAAAAAGAGATGAGGAAGGACACTATATCATACTCAAAGGGTCTGTCCAACAAGAAGATTTAACGATTTTAAATATCTATGCCCCCAATGTGGGAGCAGCCAACTATATAAACCAATTAATAACAAAATCAAAGAAACACATCAAACAATAATACAATAATAGTAGGGGACTTTAACACTCCCCTCACTGAAATGGACAGGTCATCCAAGCAAAAGATCAGCAAGGAAATAAAGGCCTTAAACGACACACTGGACCAGATGGACATCACAGATATATTCAGAATATTTCACCCCAAAGCAACAGAATACACATTCTTCTCTAGTGCACATGGAACATTCTCCAGAATAGATCACATCCTCGGTCCTAAATCAGGACTCAACCGGTATCAAAAGATTGGGATCATTCCCTGCATATTTTCAGACCACAATGCTCTAAAGCTAGAACTCAACCACAAAAGGAAGTTTGGAAAGAACCCAAATACATGGAGACTAAACAGTATCCTTCTAAAGAATGAATGGGTCAACCGGGAAATTAAAGAAGAATTGAAAAAAATCGTGGAAACAAATGATAATGAAAATACAACGGTTCAAAATCTGTGGGACACAACAAAGGCAGTCCTGAGAGGAAAATATATAGCGCTACAAGCCTTTCTCAAGAAACAAGAAAGGTCTCAGGTACACAACCTAACCCTACACCTAAAGGAGCTGGAGAAAGAACAAGAAAGAAACCCTAAGCCCAGCAGGAGAAGAGAAATCATAAAGATCAGAGCAGAAATCAATGAAATAGAAACCAAAAAAACAATAGAACAAATCAACGAAACTAGGAGCTGGTTCTTTGAAAGAATTAATAAAATTGATAAACCCCTGGCCCGACTTATCAAAAAGAAAAGAGAAAGGACCCAAATAAATAAAATCATGAATGAAAGAGGAGAGATCACAACTAACACCAAAGAAATACAAACTATTATAAGAACATACTATGAGCAACTCTACGGCAATAAATTTGACAATCTGGAAGAAATGGATGCATTCCTAGAAACATATAAACTACCACAACTGAGCCAGGAAGAAATAGAAAGCCTGAACAGACCCATAACCAGTAAGGAGATTGAAACAGTCATTAAAAATCTCCAAACAAACAAAAGCCCAGGGCCAGACGGCTTCCCTGGGGAATTCTACCAAACATTTAAAGAAGAACTAATTCCTATTCTCCTGAAACTGTTCCAAAAAATAGAAATGGAAGGAAAACTACCAAACTCATTTTATGAGGCCAGCATCACCTTGATCCCAAAACCAGACAAGGATCCCACCAAAAAGAGAGCTATAGACCGATAAACTTGATGAATACAGATGCGAAAATACTCAACAAAATACTAGCCAATAGGATTCAACAGTACATTAAAAGGATTATTCACCACGACCAAGTGGGATTTATTCCAGGGCTGCAAGGTTGGTTCAACATCCGCAAATCAGTCAATGTGATACAACACATCAATAAAAGAAAGAACAAGAACCATATGATACTCTCAATAGATGCTGAAAAAGCATTTGACAAAGTACAACATCCCTTCCTGATCAAAACTCTTCAAGGTGTAGGGATAGAGGGCACATACCTCAATATCATCAAAGCCATCTATGAAAAACCACCGCAAATATCATTCTCAATGGAGAAAAACTGAAAGCTTTTCCGCTAAGGTCAGGAACACGGCAGGGATGTCCATTATCACCACTGCTATTCAACATCGTACTAGAGGTCCTAGCCTCAGCAATCAGACAACAAAAGGAAATTAAAGGCATCCAAATCGGCAAAGAAGAAGTCAAATTATCACTCTTCGCAGATGATATGATACTATATGTGGAAAACCCAAAAGACTCCACTCCAAAACTGCTAGAACTTATACAGGAATTCAGTAAAGTGTCAGGATATAAAATCAATGCACAGAAATCAGTTGCATTTCTCTACACCAACAGCAAGACAGAAGAAAGAGATATTAAGGAGTCAATCCCATTTACAATTGCATCCAAAACCATAAGATACCTAGGAATAAACCTAACCAAAGAGACACAGAATCTATACTCAGAAAACTATAAAGTACTCATGAAAGAAATTGAGGAAGACACAAAGAAATGGAAAAATGTTCCATGCTCCTGGATTGGAAGAATAAATATTGTGAAAATGTCTATGCTACCTAAAGCAATCTACACATTTAATGCAATTCCTATCAAAGTACCATCCATCTTTTTCAAAGAAATGGAACAAATAATTCTAAAATTTATATGGAACCAGAAAAGACCTCGAATAGCCAAAGGGATATTGAAAAAGAAAGCCAACGTTGGTGGCATCACAATTCCGGACTTCAAGCTCTATTACAAAGCTGTCATCATCAATACAGCATGGTACTGGCACAAAAACAGACACATAGATCAATGGAACAGAATAGAGAGCCCAGAAATAGACCCTCAAATCTATGGTCAACTAATCTTCGACAAAGCAGGAAAGAATGTCCAATGGAAAAAAGACAGCCTTTTCAATAAATGGTGCTGGGAAAATTGGACAGCCACATGCAGAAAAATGAAATTGGACCATTTCCTTACACCACACACAAAAATAGACTCAAAATGGATGAAGGACCTCAATGTACGAAAGGAATCCATCAAAATCCTTGAGGAAAACACGGGCAGCAACCTCTTCGACCTCTGCCGCAGCAACATCTTCCTAGGAACAACGCAAAAGGCAAGGGAAGCAAGGGAAAAAATGAACTACTGGGATTTCATCAAGATCAAAAGCTTTTGCACAGCAAAGGAAACAGTTAACAAAATCAAAAGACAACTGACAGAATGGGAGAAGATATTTGCAAACGACATATCAGATAAAGGACGAGTGTCCAGAATCTATAAAGAACTTAGCAAACTCAACACCCAAAGAACAAATAATCCAATCAAGAAATGGGCAGAGGACATGCAAAGAAGACATCCAGATGGCCAACAGACACATGAAAAAGTGCTCCATATCACTCGGCATCAGGGAAATACAAATCAAAACCACAATGAGATATCACCTCACACCAGTCAGAATGGCTAAAATCAACAAGTCAGGAAATGACAGATGCTGGCGAGGATGCGGAGAAAGGGGAACCCTCCTACACTGTTGGTGGGAATGCAAGCTGGTGCAGCCACTCTGGAAAACAGCATGGAGGTTCCTCAAAATGTTGAAAATAGAACTGCCCTATGACCCAGCAATTGCACTATTGGGTATTTACCCTAAAGATACAAACGTAGTGATCCAAAGGGACACATGCACCCGAATGTTTATAGCAGCAATGTCCACAATAGCCAAACTATGGAAAGAACCTAGATGTCCATCAACGGATGAATGGATCAAGAAGATGTGGTATATATACACAATGGAATACTATGCAGCCATCAAAAGAAATGAAATCTTGCCATTTGCAACAACATGGATGGAACTAGAGCGTATCATGCTTAGCGAAATGAGTCAAGCAGAGAAAGACAACTATCATATGATCTCCCTGATATGAGGAAGTGGTGATGCAACATGGAGGCTTTAGTGGGTAGAAGAATAAATGAAACAAGATGGGATTGGGAGGGAGACAAACCATAAGTGACTCTTAATCTCACAAAAAACAAACTGAGGGTTGCTGGGGGGAGGGGGGTTTGGGAGAAGGGGGTGGGATTATGGACATTGGGGAGGGTATGTGATTTGGTGAGTGCTGTGAAGGGTGTAAACCTGGTGATTCACAGACCTGTACCCCTGGGGATAAAAATATATATGTTTATAAAAAAATAAAAAAAAAAAAAAAAAAAGAAAGAAATTCTCCAGAGCAGGGTTCTAAGGATGGATGCCTGGGCAGCCCACCTCGCATTCCAACTGTCTCCTAGTGACAAGGCAGGTTTGATTTGCTGGCTCTGGGTGAGCAGCCGTGGGGGCTGATTTGAAATGGACTCTCCTGAGGATGGATCATAATGTAAGTTTGTGTCCTTGGAGACCTTGGAATTGGGCCATGGTGCCAGCGCCCTGAAGGATCCTCCTAACCTGAGGTATTGACACAGCTCCAAAGAGCAAGTTTCTCATGTGGAGATGAGATCTGTTCTGATTGTTTCCTTAGGAAACCCCCATATTCTGATATTGGAAACCAGGCCTCTGAGGAGAGATACATAGAAACCAAAGCAATGGATCAGAAGTTGGCTCAGGTGGCAGTTTCTGTCCATGATGGCCCCTTTATAAAGGGGAGCATCTCATGAGGCCATGTAGGTTTTCCCACGATAGGAGTTGTGAGATACTCCAATCTGCAAGTATTCCTTCTGCGGGACAGTCAAGACCTGTTGGAAGGCTCCCAGGACATCCCATATGGAACGGCGCCAGAGCAAGATTCCAACGATGGAAGCCTAGAGAGTCTGCTTTGCATTCAAGTTGTCTCCTAGCGACAAGGCAGGTTTGATATTCTGGCTTTGGAGGAGTAATCAACGGGGCTGAGTTGAAATGTACTCTCCTGCCGAATGGTCATAATGCGGGTTTGTGTCCATGGAGACCTTGGAATAGGGCGGTGGCTCCGGTTACCTGAAGGTTTCTCCTAACTGGAGGTTTTTACAGAGGTCCAAAGGATAAGTTTCCCATGTGGAGACAAGATTTGTTCTGATTGGTATCTCTGGAATCCCCCATATGCTGGTATTGGAAAACAGGCCTCTGAGGAGAGATGCTTAGAAACAAAAGCAATGGAACCAATTACGTTCTAGGGGCCTGTCCAGTTTAATACCTTTCTCTTGGGATATCTGTCTACAGGTGATTTGAGGTCGTTGCTCAGCTTGTGACAGATCACCCCTCTTTGTACTGGGCGGCCTACACTATTGGAATGGCCTCTGGGACTTTGGAGGTTTCTCCTAATCTGTAGGGTTGTGGCCAATGGAATGGGAAGAATTTCCTTGGAGAGGGCAGGCACAGTCCTGAGGTGTGGCTCCAGGGGCCTCAGCCTGGAGGGTGTGTGGGACAGGGATGTCAGGATAGAAGTCTGAAAACACGGTTTGGCAGGCCCGATCTACAGACTATGAGGAGAATTTTTTGGGCTATGACCTAAGGGTGAGGCTTATTTCTCTGGATTTTGTGTCAATAGTGGCCGTGGAATGTCGGGCTGGCCTCATGGGCCATGGAGGAGTCTTTCTCTCTGGGGATGGCCTGATCCCAAGTGATTGGGGTCATTCTGTGGGTGGGAGGAATCCTTTCTGTGTTTACTTACCTCAAATGTCCCACCAAAGAGGGATTCCAGAGCAGAGCCCTGAGTAGGGGTGACTAGATGTCTCTACCTCTGGTTAAGATTGGGTGACTTGGGGCATGGCAGGGCCCATATGTGGGCTCATGGTCCAGCCACTGAGAGTCTTTACTTGAGGACAGGGTTCAAACTGAGGGTCCCAATGTGTGTTTGTGCCCACCGCAGCTCTTAAGCATGGGCAGGGTCTCAGGGACCCTACACTACCCTAGGGGGCCCTACTACTACACCTGTAGGCCCTACAGGGGTCCTACACTGAACTTTGGATAAGATGCCAACCACAAGATTCTGGCGAGAGGGAAGGAGGAGTTATGATTTCTGCATCAGGTTCACCCATGGGAAATGAGTAGAGATAAGGTCTAGGTTTCTGTAGCCTGAAAACCAGTTTGGAAAGAGATGGCAACCTAAGGCCATGGCGGTACAGATGTTCTCAGTGTACGGCAAGCTGTCTGGGTGTCGGTTGGGAATTCAGGCCTCAGGTTGAATCAGACAGGGCATTAGTGCACAGGGTAGACTATATAATTGATGTACAGTTGAGTGGCATGCAGGTTTATCCTCATTTGCGGTTTCTGGGTAGACCCATAGGACAACGTTTTTCTTCTAGAGGGCAGGCAGAGTGCAGCACTGTGTCTTCGGAAATCCCATAATGGAGGGCATGTGGTCCAGGAGAGTGAGGACGGAAGTCTGAGAACACCAGCTATGCTTAGATTTTGGGGTGAGTGCACAGCAGGTGCACTCTGAAGAGCTTAATCAAGATCTCGTGCATCTGAAGTCAAGGCGAAGATCAGCCTTTGGGTCAGGTTGGAGTTTCTTTCCATTATCCGCCTTCATGAATATTGGGGGCATCATGTGACCTTGGAAGCTTTCCATGATATGCGTTGTGAGGTGGTCCATGAACAAGGACTCCTGTGGGACAGTCGAAACCTGTTGGATGGCTCAAGGATATCCCATAAGGAAAGACGCAAGAGCAGGGTTCTAAGGGTTCTAAGGATCTCTAAGGAGAGATGCCTGGAAACCAAAGCAATAGATCCGATAGGTGCCTATGGGCCTGTTCGTTCCTTTTTACCTCTGGGCACATCAGTCTACATGTCTAAGTGCCGGTAGGTGATCAGATGGGCCCAGATTGCCCCTGTTTGTCCTGGGAAGCCACAAATATTGGGATGGCCTCAGGGACTTTGGAGTTTTATCCTATTAGTAGGGTTGTGGCCATTGGAATGGGCACATACAATTCCCTTGGAGAGGGCAAGCCCAGTCTTCATGTTTGGCTCCAGGGGCCTGAGCCTGTAGGGTGTGTAGGCCAGGGCTGTTTGGAGAGTTGTCTGAAAACACAAACTCGGCTTATGTTTCGGGTCATAGGTATGGCAGGACTGATCTTGAGACCATGAGGAGAACTCTTCGGGATATGAAAAAAGGGCGAGTGTGAGGCTCTTGCTCAAGTTTTTGTCTCTGGATATCGTGTCACTCATGGTCGTGAAATTTCCGGGTGACTTCATGGGAAATGGACGAGTCTTACTCTCTGGGGGTTTGGCCCCGTCCAAAGAGTTTGGGGTCATTCTGTGGGATGCAAAAAGTCCGTTGTTCTGTTGTTGTTGTTGATTTGTTTTGTTTTGTTTTTCAACCTCAGGTGCCCCACCAAATGAGGGATTCCAGAGTAGAGCCCTGGGGAGGGGCCACTGGACAACCAGAAATCTGGTAAAAATTGGGGCCTAGGGACATGTCAAGCCCATTATGACATCTAATGGTCCAGCCACTGAGAGGACATACTAGAGGACAGGACTCACGCTGAGGGTCACAATGCGTGTTTATGCCCTCGTCGCACTCAAGAATGGGCGGGGCCTCAGGGTGAATGCTGGTTTCTCCTACACTGAACGTTGGACAACATGCCAACCACAAGGTTTCTTGCCATGGGTAAGGAAGAGTTCTGATTTCTGCATCACAGTCACCCCTGGGCAGTGATTGGAGATAAGGTCTAGGTTCTGAAGCCTGAAAACTGAGGTAGGGAAGAGATGATGACCTAAGGCCATGGCGGGTCTGATGTGCTCAGTATGCGGTCAGCTGTCTGGGTGTTGTTGACAAGGTCTGGGCTCAGGTTGTCAGACAGTGCATTAGTGCCCAGGTTAGACTATATATTTTGGGTGCTTTAGAGTGCCGTGTAGGTTTTTTTTTCTGAAGAACTCTTCAGGATATGAAGTATGAGCGAGTCTGAGGCGCGTGCTCAGGCTTTTGTCTCTGGATTTTGTATCATCCTTGGCCATGGAATGTTGGGGAGGCCTCATGGGCCATGGACGAATCTTGCTCTCTGTGGATTTGGCCCGATCCCAATTTTTTTACGTCAATCTGTGGGATGGGAGGACTCCTTTCAGGTTTTGTTGCCTCAGGTGTCCCACCAAAAGAGGAATTCTAAAGCAGAGCCCTGGGGAAGAGTGAAGAGACAACCCGAACTATGGTTCAAAATTGGGGCCTAGGGTCTTGTCAAGCCCAATATGCTCTCTCTCTCCATCCAGCCACTGAGAGGCCTTACCTGAGGACTGGGCTCAGGCTGAGGGTCACAATGTGTGTTTGTGACCAATGTGGCTCGCAAAATGGGCGGGGCCTCATGGGCCACACTGGTTTCAAGTACAATGAACCTTGGAAAACATGCCAACCACAAGGTTTCTTGCCATGGGGAAAGAGTTCTGATGTCTGCATCATTTTCAAACCCGGGCCGTTATTGGTGATAGGGTCTAGGTTCTGAAGCCTGAAAACCGAGGTTGAAAAGAAATGACGACCTAAGGCCATGGCGGGTCCGATGTGCTCGGTGTGCGGCCAGCTGTCTGGGTGGGGCCAGGAGGTCCAGGATCAGGCTGTGTCAGAAAGTGCATTAGTGCCCAGGTCAGCCTATATATTTGGGGTACAGCCGAATTGCGTGCCGCGTTGATCCATATTTGGGGTTTCAGAGGGCAATGTTTTTCTTCTGGAGGGCAGGCAGAGTGCTGCAATGTGATTCTGGATTGCCAAACTGGAGGGATTGTGGGCCAGTTTCTGAGGACGGAGGTCTGAGAACCCAATCTAGGCCTAGGTTTCTGGTGAGGATATGGCTGGCACAATCTACAGGCCTGAATTGAGTTCTTGTGCATCTGAAGCCATGGCGAGGATCAGACGATCGCTCAGGTTGGACATTCTGTCCCTGATGGCACCTTCTTGAAAGGGGGGTGGATCACGAGGCCATGGGGGTTTTCCCACGATGGGAGTTGTGAGAAGCTCCCAACTGCAAAGATTCTTCTGCAGGACAACGTGACCGTTTGGATGGATCCACGACAACGATTCCGAGCAGGGTTCTAAGGATGGATGGCTGGGAGGACACCTCACATTCCAATAGTCTCCAAGAAACAGGACAGGATACATCTGCTGTACCTAGGGGAGCAACCGAGGAGGCTGAGTTGAAATGGACTCTCCCGTGGATGTGTCCTAATATGATTTTGTGTCTATGGAGACGTTGGAATGAAGCCTTGGCACTGGGTACCTGAAGGGTTCTCCTAAAGACAGGCTTTCACACAGCTCCATCGTGCAAGTTTCCCATGTGCAGATGAGATTTGTTCTGATGGGTAGTCAAGAAACAGGCATATGCTGTTATTGAAATCCATTCCTCTTAGGAGAGATGCCTGGAAACGAAAGCAATGGATCCGATAGGTGCCTAGGGGCCTGTTCGTTCCTTTTTACCTCTGGGGATATCAATCTACGGTTCTGAGTGCCGGTAGGTGCTCAGATGGGCCCAGATTGCCCGTGTTTGCCCTGGGAAGCCACAAATATTGGGATGGCCTCAGGGACTTTGGAGGTTGATCCTATTAGTAGGGTTGTGGCCATTGGAATGGGCACATACAATTCCCTTGGAGAGGGCAAGCACAGTCGTCAGGTTTGGCTCCAGGTGCCTGAGCCTGTAGGGTGTGTAGGCCAGGGCTGTTTGGACAGTTGTCTGAAAACACAAACTCGACGTATGTTTCGTGTCATAGGTATGGCAGGACTGATCTACAGACCATGAGGAGAACTCTTCGGGATATGAAAAAAGGGCGAGTGTGAGGCTCTTGCTCAAGTTTTTGTCTCTGGATATCGTGTCACTCATGGTCGTGAAATTTCCGGGTGACTTCATAGGAAATGGACGAGTCTTACTCTCTGGGGGTTTGGCCCCGTCCAGACAGTTTGGGGTCATTCTGTGGGATGGAAGAAGTCCTTTGTTCTGTTGTTGTTGATTTGTTTTATTTTGTTGTTCAACCTCAGGTGTCCCACCAAATGAGGGATTCCAGAGTAGAGCCCTGGGGAGGGGCGAATGGACAACCAGAAATCTGGTAAAAAATTGGGGGCTACGGACATGTCAAGCCCATTATGACATCTAATGGTCCAGCCACTGAGAGGACGTACTAGAGGATAGGAATCACGCAGAGGGTCACAATGCGTGTTTATGCCCTCGTCGCACTCAAGAATGGGCGGGGCCTCAGGGTGCATGCTCGTTTCTCCTACACTGAACGTTGGACAACATGCCAACCACAAGGTTTCTTGCCATGGGTAAGGAAGAGTTCTGATTTCTGCATCACAGTCACCCCTGGGCAGTGATTGGAGATAAGGTCTAGGTTCTGAAGCCTGAAAACTGAGGTAGGGAAGAGATGATGACTTAAGGCCATGGCCGGTCTGATGTGCTCAGTGTGCGGTCAGCTGTCCGGGTGTTTGTCACGAGGTCCGGGCTCAGGTTGTCAGACAGTGCATTAGTGCCCAGGTTAGACTATATATTTTGGGTGCATTCGAGTGCCGTGTAGGTACTTATCTGAAGAACTCTTCAGGATATGATGAATGAGCGTGTCTGAGGCGCGTGCTCAGGCTTTTGTCTCTGGATTTTGTATCAGCGATGGCCGTGGAATGTTGGGGAGGCCTCATGGGCCATGGACGAATCTTGCTCTCTGTGGACTTGCCTGATCCCAATTGTTTTTCGTCAATCTTAGGTATGGGAGGACTCCTTTCAGGTTCGTTACCTCTGGTGTCCCACCAAAAGAGGAATTCCAAAGCATGCCCTGGGGAAGAGTGAAGGGACAAACCGAACTATGTTTAAAAATTGGGGCCTAGGGGCATGGCAAGCCCAATATGTTGTCTCTCCATCCAGCCACTGAGAGGCCTTACCTGAGGACTGGGTGCAGGCTGAGGGTCACAATGTGTGTTTCTGACCAATGTGGCCCGCAAGCATGGGCGGGGCCTCATGGGCCACACTGGTTTCAACTACACTGAACCTTAGACAACATGCCAAGCACCAGGTTTCTTTTTTTTTTTTTTTTTTTTTTTTTTTTTTTAAGATTTTATTTATTTATTTCTTGCCATGGGGAAAGAGACTCCCCATTCTGATGATCCTGCGATTCCGGGATCATGACCTTTCCAACCAACTGAGCCACCCGGGCACCAGGTGCCATGGGGAAAGATATGGCATCATTTTCAAACCGGGCTTCTGAAGCCTGAAAACCGAGGTTGAGAAGAGTTGAGAAGAGATGAAGGCCATGGCCGGTCCGATGTGCTCAGGGTGCGGCCAGCTGTCTGGGTGGGGCCAGGAAGACCAGGATCAGGTTTTGTCAGAAAGGGCATTAGTGACCAGGTCAGCTTATATATTTGGGGTACAGCCGAATGGCGTGCCCCGTTGATCCTCATTTGGGGTTTCTGGGTAGCCCCAGAGGGCAATGTTTTTCTTCTTGAGGGCAGGCAGAGTGCTGCATTGTAGTTCTGGATTGCCAAATGGAGGGCTTGTGGGCCAATCTTCTGAGGACGGATGTCTGAGAACCCAAGCTAGGCCTAGGTTTCTGGGTGACGATATGGCAGGCAAAATCTACAGACCTGAATCGAGATCTCGTGCATCTGAAGTCAGGGCGAGGATCAGACGATCGCTCAGGTTGGACATTCTGTCCCTGATGGCCCCTTCTTGAAGGGGGTTGGATAACGAGGCCATGGGGTTTTGCACGATGAGAGTTGTGAGAAGCTCCCAACTGCAAAGATTCTACTGCAGGACAATTGAGACCTGTTGGTTGGCTCCAGGTCAACAATTCTGAGCAGGGTTCTAAGGATGGATGGCTGGGTAGCCCACCTCGCATTCCAATTGTCTCCACGCAACAAGACAGTTTTTAGATCTGCTGGATCTGGGGGAGCAACCGAGGAGGCTGAGTTGAAATGGACTCTCCCGTGGATGTGTCCTTATATAATTTTGTGTCTATGGAGACCTTGGAATGAAGCGGTGGCACTGGAACCCTGAAGGTTTCTCCTAAAGGGAGGTTTTCACACAGCTCCATCGTGCAAGTTTACCATGTGTAGATGAGATTTGTTCTGATTGGTGAGTCAAGAAACAGCCATATGCTGTTATTGAAATCCAGGCCTCTGAGGAGAGATGCCTGGAAACCAAAGCAATGGATCCGATAGGTGCCTAGGGGCCTGTTCGTTTCTTTTACGTCTGGGGACATCAGTCTACGGGTCTGAGTGCCGGTAGGTGCTCAGATGGGCCCAGATTGCCCCTATTTGTCCTGGGAAGCCACAAATATTGGAATGGCCTCAGGGACTTTGGAGGTTTATCCTATTAGTAGTGTTGTGTCCTTTGGAATGGGCACATACAATTCCCTTGGAGAGGGCAAGCACAGTCGTCTTGTTTGGCTCCAGGGGCCTGAGCCTGTAGGGTGTGTAGGCCAGGGATGTTCGGACAGTTGTCTGAAAACACAAACTCGGCTTATGTTTCGGGTCATAGGTACGGCAGGACTGATCTACAGACCATGAGGAGAACACTTCGGGATATGAAAAAAGGGCGAGTGTGAGGCTCTTGCTCAAGTTTTTGTCTCTGGATATCATGTCACTTATGGTCGTGAAATTTCCAGGTGACTTCCTGGGAAATGGACGAGTCTTACTCTCTGGGGGTTTGGCCCCGTCCAAAGAGTTTGGGGTCATTCTGTGGGAGGGACGAAGTCCGTTGTTCTGTTGTGGTTGATTTGTTTTGTTTGTGTTTCAACCTCAGGTGTCCCACCAAATGAGGGATTCTAGAGTAGAGCCCTGGGAGGTGCCACTGGACAACCAGAAATCTGGTTAAAAATTGGGGCCTAGGGACATGTCAAGCCCATTATGACATCTAATGGTCCAGCCACTGAGAGGACGTACTAGAGGGCAGGACTCACGCTGAGGGTCACAATGCGTGTTTATGTCCTCATCGCACTCAAGAATGGGCGGGGCCTCAGGGTGAATGCTGGTTTCTCCTACACTGAACGTTGGACAACATGCCGACCACAAGGTTTCTTGCCATGGGTAAGGAAGAGTTCTGATTTCTGCATCACAATCACCCCTGGGCAGTGACTGGAGATAAGGTCTAGGTTCTGAAGCCTGAAAACTGAGGTTGGGAAGAGATGATGACTTAAGGCCATGGCGGGTCTGATGTGGTCAGTGTGCGGTCAGCTGTCTGGGTGTTGGTCACGAGGTCCGGGCTCAGGTTGTCAGACAGTGCATTAGTGCCCAGGTTAGACTATATATTTTGGGTGCATTCGAGTGTCGTGTAGGTTCTTATCTGAAGAACTCTTCAGTATATGAAGAATGAGCGAGTCTGAGGCGCGTGCTCAGGCTTTTGTCTCTGGATTTTGTATCAGCGATGGCCGTGGAATCTTGGAGAGGCCTCATGGGCCATGGACGCATCCTGCTCTCTGTGGATTTGGCCCGATCCCAATTGTTTTTCGTCAATCTGTGAGATGGGAGGAATCCTTTCATGTTTGTTACCTCAGGTGTCCCCCCAAAAGTGGAATTCCAAAGCAGAGCCCTGGGGAAGAGTGAAGACACAACCCGAACTACGGTTAAAAATGGGGCCTAGGGGCATGGCAAGCCCAATATGCTGTCTCTCCATCCAGCCACTGAGAGGACTTACCTGAGGACTGGGCTCAGGCTGAGGGTCACAATGTGTGTTTGTGACCAATGTGGCCCGCAAGCATGGGCGTGGCCTCATGGGCCACACTGGTTTCAACTACACTGAACATTGGACAACATGCCAACCACAAGGTTTCTTGCCATGGGGATAGAATTCTGATTTCTGCATCATTTTCAAACCCGGGCCGTGATTGGAGATAAGGTCTAGGTTCTGAAGCCTGAAAATCGAGATTGAGAAGAGATGACTGTGGAGAGCCATTCAGCAGATGCAAGGAGTCACGAAGACGGCAGTGCCTGTAGATTGAGGAATTAAGAATGATTGGTTTAGGTGGATGTGGGTGCGCTCGTGGCTGACGCATGTGCAGCACCAGGAGCCAAGAAAGAAACGCATGATCACCGCTAGAGAACAATAGAGCCCTTTATGGTTACATAAGAGTGCCACGAGGACGCTGCATGTGTGGCACTGTGATTGGGCGAGGGGGGGGGTGAACGCGCGTGCATAAATATCGCTGTGTGCTTGGTTTGCGGGCGGCCGCCATTATTAAAAAAGAAGCTTGCCACTCACCTCGTCTGCGGGTCGTTCTTGTGGGCCGAGAGCGACAACTGGTGCCGAAATCCCGGGACCCCTACCTTTAGACGCAGAACGAGGTTCGAGGTAAGAGCAACGATAAGGTAAAGAGTGCACCAATAACTGTCTGTTGACAGGGAGGTTCCCCGTAGACGATCGGACGTTAGGTTGCTTGTGACGTTCTACGGGGACTATAAGGTAAGTTTCCTCGGAATGGGGAACGATCTTGCTCGCTTGTAGGACTCCTTAAAAGATGTCCTCAAGACGAACGGTACCCCCTTAAAGGCAAAAACAGCGAGGGCCTTTTTGAAAGAAGTAGAAGAGATTGCCCCCTGGTTTATAGAAGAAGGGCTCCTAAATGTACCACAATGGGAAAACCTGGGTGAGGACTTAAAACGCTGCCCCTCTTCATCCCCGGGGACTCTAGCTGTGTGGTCCTTGGTGAAGGTATGTTTGCAATCCCCCCGAGGGCCCTTGCAGCGAGCTGTACAACAGGGGGGCAAAGTCCTTGAGCAAATGAAGGAAGAGTCCCGTAAGGGCTCCTCCCGAGATTCTGAATCCGAAAGTGAAAGCTCAGAAGGGATGTCCGAACGCGAGTTACAGGAGCTAGGAAAGATAGAGGCAAGTAACAAGAAAAGGGAATCTCCCGGTCTCCAGACAGACTTGGAGACCGTGAGGCAGCAACTTGAGGAAAAGAAGGCGGAATTGCAAAAGGCATTAGGAGAATTAAGAGTGCAGGGAGAAGTAATGGCGCAGCTGAAAACAGGGGCGGAAGCCGCAGTTGTGGCGCAGTCGAAATTAAAAACGGAAGTTACACCGCTTCCGCATTCTAGCCCCATGGCGCCACCCCATGAGTGGCCCCCGCCTTATAGGCCCAGCTGCGCCAAGACGTGCTATTGTTCGGGCTGTACCGCGGAAAATTGGTGAGAGGTCCTTGGCCCGGGAAAAGGCTTTTTTCCAGTGTTAGAAGATCAGAATCAGCAAAGGTACCACCAGCCACTAGATTTCAAGTTGGTAAAGCAGCTTAAGGAGGCAGTCAGTGCCTATGGACCCCAGGCAGCTTTCACTGTCTCCCTTGTGGAGTCGCTGGGAACACTTTACCTCACTCTTGAGGATTGGGCTAACTTGACCAGAGCGGTATTAAGTGGAGGACAATATCTAGAATGGAAAATCCAAAATCAGGACAATTGTCAGGACACAGCTCGGAGAAATGTGGCCGCAGGTAACCCACAATGGAGTTTGGAAATGCTGACGGGCACGGGGCCATACCTTGGGGCCCATGTGCAGAGTACATACCCCCCTGCGGTGTATCAACAGGTAGCTACGGCAGCCCTCAAGGCTTGGAAGACTTTGAGAGGGGCAGGAGACTTGCAAGGCCAATTATCCAAAGTATTGCAAGGGCCTAACGAGCCCTATGCTGATTTTGTGGACAGGTTGATACAGACCGCAGGTAGAATGTTCGGGGATGTTGATACAGCAATGCCACTTATCAAGCAGTTAGCCTATGAGAATGCCAATAAATGGTGTAGAGAGGCTATCAGACCCTGGAGATCAAAGGACTTATCAGCCTACATCAAAGTCTGTAGAGATATAACGGGGCCTATAATTCAAGGACAGGTTATGGCAGCGGCTTTCGCACAAGCCATGTACGGCCAGGAAGGAGTCCGCCCCAAAGGATGCTTTCAATGTGGCCAGGAAGGACACGTTAAGAGGAATTGCCCGCAGCGTGGAACCCAGACTGGAAAAGCGCACCCAAAAGTACCACCAGGAGGCTGAAAGCCTCAGCGTTGCCCGCGATGTAGGAAGGGAAATCACTGGGCACATGAATGTCGCTCCATGGAGGACACTGAGGGGAACCCGTTGCCTCCTAACAACTGGGGGAGTTCAAAAAACCGGAAGCAGGGCCCCACCCCCCGGGGCCCGAATCAAATGTATGGGGTGGCAATGTCCCTGCCTACCAAGCCGCGATGGGTTTTCCCACCCTCCGATCAAGGGAGTCAATCCACGCAGGGCCCAGGAGAGCCACAACAGGTTCCGCCGGACTTGATGTCTGTGCCACCACCCGAATGGTCCTAACGCCTGAAATGGGAGTGCAGGCCGTGCCATCTGACCTGCATGGAGGGCCTCCAAAAGGAACGGTGGGGCTCCTCCTTGGTAGGAGCTCCTCCACTATGCGGGGACCTCAGGTCCACCCGGGAGTCATTGATCCCGATTTCGAAGGGGAGGTTAAAATTCTGATTTCATCTCCGAGGGGTATTAACATTATAAATCCAGGGGATAGGGTCGCACAGCTCTTAATTTTGCCCAGCGATCACGAAAAATATCCATCCACAGGCCAGGCGAGGAAAGGTGGCCTAGGATCCACAGAATCTTCCCTCGCGTGCCTTACCATGGGCATGAAAGAGAGGCCCATGCTTAAATTAAGGATCAGAGGAAGACCATTCTGGGGGCTCCTAGATACAGGAGCAGACAAAAGTATTATCAATCATCTAGATTGGCCAAAAGCCTGGGCCCTGATTAAGGCTAATCAAACCCTCCGAGGATTAGGGGTAGCTACCAGCCCAGATATTAGTGCCGCATCCTTAGATTGGGAAGATGAGGAGGGACATAAAGGCATTTTCCAACCGTATGTTTGTGCCACCCCCGTTTCTCTGTGGGGACGCGATGTGCTGGAGCAGATGGATTTAGACTTACTACTGAAAAACTGTATAGTGGGGCCTCCCAAACCATAATGAGGAACATGGGATATAAGCCTGGCCAGGGCCTTGGAGCCAAGGGCCAGGGAGATCCCGATCCCCCTTCCATGGGAGGTCAGGGTTTTTCCTAGCGGCCACTGAGGCAATTCGAATAACTTGGAAACAACAGGAGCCGCGCTGGGTGCCTCAGTGGCCTTTAACAAAAGACAAGCTACAAGCGGCAAGAGAATTAGTCCAAGAACAACTCAAAGCAGGACACCTTCAAGAATCCACGTCCCTGTGGAATACTCCCATATTTGTGATAAAAAAGAAATCAGGCAAATGGCGATTGTTACATGACCTGCGACAAATTCATGGTCAAATGCAGGTCATGGGACCCCTTCAGTTGGGGCTCCCAGTCATGACAGCGTTACCCAAAAATTGGCCCTCTATCATAATAGATATCAAAGACTGTTTCTTCTCCATTCCTTTACACCCTGTGGATATGGAGCGCTTTGCCTTTACTCAGCCATCCATTAATCATGCTGAGCCAGATCAAAGATATGAATGGAGAGTACTCCCTCAAGGGATGGCTAATAGCCCCACCTTATGACAGTTGTATGTGAGTCGAGCATTGGAACCTTTTCGAAAAGCATTTCCAAACCTACTTTGTTATCACTATATGGATGACATCCTGATCTGTGGGCCAGATGAGAGGTCTCTGCCCTCGGCTCTAACTTTCCTACAGAAGCAATTGGCAGAGTGGGAACTAACTATATCCCCTGAAAAGATCCAAGCAGGAAACCTACAGAAATGCAGCTCTCTAACGCAACAGTAAAACCTCAATTGGCCCAGATCCGTAGGGATCACCTGCACACATTGAATGACTTCCAGAAACTTCTAGGAGACATTAATTGGATCCGACCATATATAAAAATCACTACAGCAGAATTGAAACCCTTATTTGATATCCTGCCTGGAGATTTTAAATTAGACTCCCCAAGAACTCTTACCCCAGCTGCCATTAGATCATTACAGTTGGTTGAAAGCAGACTAGCCATAACAGCAGCAGATAGATGTGACCCGGAAAAGCCTATAAATGCCGTAGTTATCCCATCCCCTGGATAACCCACAGGAGCACTATGGCAGGGAGGACCCCTGTTATGGATTTACCTGCCCCATAATCTTAGCCGTGTCATCACCCCGTATGCTACAGCTGTAGCTATGATAGCAAGCAAAATATTCAAAGCTAGCATACAGGTCCTCGGGAGACTGCCCGATGCGTGTATAGTCCCTTATGACAAAACCCAAGTGAACATTCTAACACATGAAAATGATGATTGGGCCATTTTGACGATCGCTTATCCTGTCACATTTGATAATCATTATCCCTCACACCCCCTAATTGGATTTTACAAAAATACACCCCTCATATGGCCTAAATCCTGCCGATTAGAGCCATTGGTTGATGCCCTCACGGTGTTTACAGATGGTAGCAAATCTGGAACTGGTGCCTACGTGGTGGAAGGAGAGGTAGTTCCGGTTGTTGTGCCATCAACCTCAGCTCAAAGAACTGAATTGTTGGTAATTATGTGTGTTTTACAAAGGTTTCAAAATCAGCCTATCAATATTATTTCAGACAGTAAATATGCAGTTGTAGCTACCAGATCTGTTGAGACTGCCATTATCTCAGCCAGTCAATCAGAAATTTCCTCCCTGCTGATTGAATTGCAAGACCTCATTCTCTCTCATGGTGCCCCTTTTTATATCGGACATCTCAGAGCACACTCGGACCTCCCAGGGCCTATGGCTAAGAGAAACCGAATAGCTGACACGGCCGCACGCTTTCATGTCTGTAGCGCCTTGGAAGACGCGAGAACCTATCATAAAAGGTGGCATGTCAATGCCCAAACTTTAAAGATGCGTTTTAACATCTCAAGAGCTGATGCACGAGACATCGTGAAGTCTTGTGGTAATTGTGTAACACATTTGCCTATGCCCTCCCTAGGGGTAAATCCCAAAGGGCTCTTACCTAACCATCTATGGCAAATGGATGTTACCCATGTTCCTTCCTTCGGACAACAAAGATACGTCCATTTAAGTGTAGACACTTGCTCGGGGATTGTTAGCGCGACCCCCTTATGAGGGGAAATTATCAAAAATGTGATGTCCCATTGCCTGTGCAGTTTTGCCTGCTGGTGAGTGCCAAAGCACTTGAAAACAGACAATGCCCCTGCTTACACTTCTGCAGGCTTTCGCAGCTTCATGGCCTGCTACAATATCCAGCATGTTACAGGCATACCATATAATCCTCAAGGCCAGGGCATTGTGGAACGTGCACACCTGACCTTTAAAACTACCTTGCAAAAAATACAAAAAGGGGGAATTGGAGAGGAGTATCGTACACCCAATGACCTCACCAATCTGGTCACCTTTATTTTAAATTTTCTCACGGTTGACAAGGACGGCACTTCGGCCGCGGAACGTCATTGGGGCCAACAGAAAATGCAGCAGTCAATGGTGAAATGGAAAGATGTCCTTACTGGCTGATGGAAGGGACCTGACCCGGTGCTTCGGTGGCACCGAGGTTCCCTTTGTGTTTTCCCACAGGATGCGCCTGCTCCACTCTGGGTGCCGGAACGCCTCACCAGGCTGGTGGCCGTGGAACCTGTGGAGGATGCAGGTGATGATGATGATAGCGACGACGACTGTCCTGCAGCCTGTTCCCATGAAGGCGGAGCCAGTTCAACTGTGGCCGAGACAAGAGACTGCCCAGCTTCAGGCCCTTCTTCAAATGGCTCAGCATAGAGTGCATTCTTCTCACCCGAACTCATGTTTGCTACTGACGCTTATTTTTATGAAACAGGTGTTGGCCCAGGGCTCATTATATTGGGCATACATCCCCGATCCACCCCTGTTACAGCCCGTGGGTTGGGATGTGAGTTCTATTCCTGTATATGTTAATGATACTGTCTTGCTAGGCCCTCCCTTTTCTGTTCATCTCCGGCCACAGCAGGCTGCCATATCTTACAAGGGCTATTCTGATGTATATCCCATATGCTTTGCGATGAAGCGCACAATACCACGCTGTTTAAGTGTTTCCCCGCGATCTGGTTATAGTGGTGTGAGTATAGCTGGCCTTGACACTACCTATAGCACCATAGTGACTTCTGGTATAGCCCCACGGGATATTCCACTTTGTGCAGCTAACTTAAGTATAGCTAAGGGGATTGGAGTACCCTGGAGGCTCTGCCTAGGACAAAAAGCTACTAAGTACTCACTAGAGGATAGATTTGAGCTTTGGGATTGGGGGCCTATAATATCTTCCGGATGTCCTGAATGCCGTCCGAAAATACCCCCAATTCTCTCTCCTCAACGTGGCTATCCGGTGCAAACTGAGATTTGGAAACTTATTGCCGCCTTTGGAGGCACCACACTCCTTGTCCCACAAACCAGTAACGCTAAGACCATATTTGGATATGAGAATATTGGACAAATACTCAGATACCCCCAAGCCTGCGTGCCCCATCCATTCATGCTAGTTGTAGGAAACCTTACAGTAAAAAAGGAAAATGCCACTTATCATTTCTCTTGTTATAACTGTACCCTAACCAATTGTATTAGAGGAGTGCTGCCAGGCGATGGATTATTAGTGGTAAAACAGCCCCCATTTATTATGATCCCAGTTAATATCTCCAAACCATGGTATTCTAACCCCAGCTTAGAGTTGTGGGAGCATGTACAGGCTGCCCTAAGCCGACCCCGACGAGAGCTAGGATTGTTGTTACTCGGGATAGTCTCCTTAATCACCCTAATTGCAACAGCTACCACAGCGTCTGTGTCCCTTGCTCAGGCTGTGCATACTGCTGATACTGTGGATCAGCTCGCACATAACACTTCTGCCGTGCTGGGAATTCAGGAAGATATAGATAAAAGGATTGAAACCCGGTTAAATGCACTATATGATACTGTTAGATTTCTAGGGGAGGAAATTCAGAGCTTAAAATTGCGCACCAGGATCCGGTGTCATAGCGATTATCACTGGATTTGCGTAACCTCTAAAAAATATAATGCCTCTGAGACTTCGTGGGACCGAGTACAACGCCATCTCGAGGGGGTATGGTCTAACTCTAATCTATCCCTTGATCTGTTGCAATTACATCAAGAAATATTAGATATTGAAGAAGCTCCTCATGCCAAGTTAACTGTTGCTCAGCTTGCTGAAAACTTTGTAAGCTCCTTGTTTTCTCACTTCCCTTCCCTGACGCACGCATGGTATGTTGTAGGAACAATTATAGGAGTGCTAGTGGTAAATTGTTCTTTTCATGTGCCTCTTGCCTTGTGCGGTTAAAATTATACTCGCAGAAGTTTATAAGTTAAGAGCCATCATACGTAACCATCAACAAATCAACCGCGGTGGGTTCAGAATGTCACCTTGAATGCCACCCAGGTATCTCTTGGCTCCGTCAGCGATTTGGTTAGTATGTTATAACAATCAGTCTCATTCCTCAAAAACTGGGCAGGCATAGGAGCCCTGATTATGATGATGATTCTGGCTCAAGTGTTCCTTCTACAATGCATCGCGCAACAACAACGGCTACAGCAACAGGCTTTGGTCTAAGCCATGATGTCTCTGGAGGCTGGCACCCCCCCCCCCAAATATGGCTTAGTATGCTGGGTCGGTACCCAAAGACGGGTAAGACTGATCCCTCACCATAGCAACCTAAGACAGGGGCTCCTCGGCCAGGGGGAGTACCCGATGATGGGTAAGCATGTGTGCTGGGGATTGGCAACCTAAGACAGGCACGATCCCTGCCATATAAACAATAAAAAAGGGGGAGCTGTGGAGAGCCATTCAGCAGATGCAAGGATTCACGTAGACGGCAGTGCCTGTAGATTGAGGAATTAAGAATGATTGTTTTAGGATGATGTGGGTGCGCTCGTGGCTAACGCATGAGCAGCACCAGGAGCCAAGAAAGAAACGCATGATCACCGCTAGAGAACAATAGAGCCCTGTATGGTTACATAAGAGTGCCAAGAGGACACTGTGTGCGCGGCATTGTGATTGGGCGAGGGGGGGGGGTGAACGCGCGTGCATAAATATCGCTGTGTGCTTCGTTTGCGGGCGGCCACCATTATTAAAAAAGAAGCTTGCCACTCACCTCGTCTGCGGGTCGTTCTTGTGGGCCGAGAGCGACAGATGACGACCTAAGGCCATGGCGGGTCCGATGTGCTCAGTGTGCGGCCAGCTGTCTGGGTGGGGCCAGGAGGTCCAGGCTCAGGCTGTGTCAGAAAGGGCATTAGTGCCCAGGTCAGCCTATATATTTGGGGTACAGCCGAATGGCGTGCAGGTTGATCCACATTGGGGGTTTCTGGGTAGCCCCAGAGGGCAAAGTTTTTCTTCTGGAAGGCAGGCAGAGTGCTGCATTGTAGTTCTGGATTGCCAAACTGGAGGGCTTGTGGGCCAGTAGTCTGAGGACGGAAGTCTGAGAACGCAAGCTAGGCCTAGTTTTCTGGGTGAGACCTGATTCGAGATCTCGTGCATCTGAAGTCAGGGCAAGGATCAGACGATCGCTGAGCTTGGACATTCTGCCCCTGATCGCCTCTTCCTGAAGGGGGGGAGGGTGGAATACGAGGCCAAGGTGGTTTTCCCACAATGGGAGTTGTGAGAAGCTCCCAACTGCAAAGATTCTTCTGCAGGACAATTGAGACCTGTTGGTTGGCTCCAGTACAACGATTCCGAGCAGGGTTCTAAGGATGGATGGCTGGGTAGCCCACCTCGCATTCCAATTGTCTCCAAGAAAGAAGACAGGTTAGATCTGCTGGATCTGGGGGAGAAACCGAGGAGGCTGAGTTGAAATGGACTCTCCCGTGGATGTGTCCTAATATGATTTTCTGTCTATGGAGACCTTGGAATGACGTGGTGGCACTGGGGCCCTGAAGGGTTCTCCTAAAGTGAGGCTTTCACACAGCTCCATTGTTCAAGTTTCCCATTTGTAGATGAGATTTGTTCTGATGGGTGAGTCTAGAAACAGCCATATGCGGTTATTGAAATCCAGGCCTCTGAGGAGAGATGCCTGGAAACCAAAGCAATGGATCCGATAGGTTCCTAAGGGCCTGTTCGTTCCTTTTTACTTCTGGGGACAACAGTCTACGCGTCTGAGTGCTGGTATGTGCTCAGATGGGCCCAGATTGCCCCTGTTTGTCCTGGGAAGCCACAAATATTGGGATGGCCTCAGGGACATTGGAGGTTTATACTCTTAGTAGGGTTGTGGACATTGGAATGGGCACATACAATTCCCTTGGAGAGGGCAAGCACAGTCGTCAGGTTTGGCACCAGGGGCCTGAGCCTGTAGGGTGTGTAGGCCAGGCTGTTTGGACAGTTGTCTGAAAACACAAACTCGGCTTATGTTTCAGGTCATAGGTATGGCAGGACTGATCTACAGACCATGAGGAGAACTCTTCGGGATATGAAAAAAGGGCGAGTGTGAGGCTCTGCTCAAGTTTTTGTCTCTGGATATCGTGTCACTCATGGTCGTGAAATTTCCGGGTGACTCCATGGGAAATGGACGAGTCTTAGTCTCTGGGGGTCTGGCCCCGTCCTAAGAGTTTGGTGTCATTCTGTGGGAGGGAAGAAGTCCGTTGTTCTGTTGCTGTTGATTTGTTTTGTTTTGTTTTTCAAACTCAGGTGTCCCACCAAATGAGGGATTCCAGAGTAGAGCCCTGGGGAGGGGCGACTGGACAACCAGAAATCTGGTTAAAAATTGGGGCCTAGGGTCATGTCAAGCCCATTATGACATCTAATGGTCCAGCCACTGAGAGGACGTACTAGAGGACAGGACTCACGCTGAGGGTCACAATGCGTGTTTATGCCCTCATCGCACTCAAAAATGGGCGGGGCCTCAGGGTGAATGCTGGTTTCTCCTACACTGAACGTTGGACATCATGCCAACCACAAGGTTTCTTGCCATGGGTAAGGAAGAGTTCTGATTTCTGCATCACAGTCACCCGTGGGCAGTGATTGGATATAAGGTCTAGGTTCTGAAGCCTGAAAACTGAGGTAGGGAAGAGATGATGATCTAAGGCTATGGCGGGTCTGATGTGCTGAGTGTGCGGTTAGCTGTCTGGGTGTTGGACACGGGGTCCGGGCTCAGGTTGTCAGATAGTGCATTAGTACCCAGGTTAGACTATATATTTTGGGTGCATTCGAGTGCCGTGTAGGTTCTAATCTGAAGAACTCTTCAGGATATGAAGAATGAGCGGGTCTGAGGTGCGTGCTCAGGCTTTTGTCTCTGGATTTCGTATCAGCGATGGCCGTGGAATTTTGGGGAGGCCTCATGGGCCATGGACGAATCTTGCTCTCTGTGGATTTGGCCCGATCCCAATTGTTTTTCGTCAATCTGTGGGATGGGAGGACTCCTTTAAGGTTTGTTATCTCAGGTGTCCCAGCAAAAGAGGAATTCCAAAGCAGAGCCCTGGGGAATAGTGAAGACACAGCCCGAACTATAGTTAAAAACTGGGGCCGAGGGGCATGTCAAGCCCAATATGCTGTCTCTCCATCCAGCCACAGAGAGGCCTTACCTGAGGACTGGGCTCAGGCTGAGGGTCACAATGTGTGTTTGTGACCAATGTGGTCTGCAAGCATGGGGGCGGGGCCTCATGGGCCTCACTGATTTCAATAACACTGAACCTTGGAAAACATGCCAACCACAACGTTTCTTTTCTTGCCATGGGGAAGGAGTTCTGATATCTGCATCATTTTCAAACCCAGGCCCTGATTGGAGATAAGGTCTATGTTCTGAAGCCTGAAAATCGAGGTTGAGAAGAGATAACGACCTAAGGCCATGGTGGGTCCGATGTGATCAGTGTGCGGCCAGCAGTCTGGATGGGGCCAGGAGGTCCAGGCTCAGGCTGTGTCAGAAAGGGCATTCGTGCCCAGGTCAGCCTAAATATTTGGTGTATAGCCGAATGGCGTGCAGGTTGATCCTCATTTGGGGTTCCTGGGTAGCACCAGAAGGCAATATTTTTCTTCTAGAGGGCCGGGCGAGTGCTGCATTGTAGTTCTGGATTGCCAAACTGGAGAGATTGTGGGCCAGTAGTCTGAGGACGTTAGTCTGAGAACCTAAGCTTGGCCTAGGTTTCTGGGTGAGGATATGGCAGGCACAATCTACAGACCTGAATCGAGATCTCGAGCATCTGAAGTCAGGGCGAGGATCAGACGATCGCCCAGGTTGGACAGTCTGTCCCTGATGGACCCTTCTTGAAGGGGGGGTGGATCACGAAGACATGGGGGTTTTACCACGGTGGGAGTTGTGAGAAGCTCCCAACAGCAAAGATTCTTCTGCCCGACAATTTTGAGATCTGTTGGTTGGCTCCAGGACAACGATTCCGAGCAGGGTTCTAAGGATGGATGGCTGGGTAGCCCACCTCGCATTCCAATTGTCTCCAAGCAACAAGACAGGTTAGATCGACCTGATCTGGGGGAGCAACCGAGGAGTCTGAGTTGAAATGGACTCTCCCGTGGATGTGTCCTAATATGATTTTGTGTCTATGGAGACCTTGGAATGAAGCGGTGGCACTGGGGCCCTGAAGGGTTCTCCTAAATAGAGGCTTTCACACAGCTCCATCGTGCAAGTTTCCCATGTGTAGATGAGATTTGTTCTGATGGGTGAGTCAAGAAACAGCCTTATGCTGTTATTGAAATCCAAGCCTCTGAGGAGAGATGCCTGGAAACCAAAGCAATGGATCCGATATGTGCCTAGGTGCCTGTTCGTTCCTTTTTACCTCTGGGGACATCAGTCTACGGGGGTCTGAGTGCAGGTAGGTGCTCAGATGGGCCCAGATTGCCCCTGTTTGTCCTGGAAAGCCACAAATATTGCGATGGCCTCAGGGACTTTGGAGGTTTATACTCTTAGTAGGGTTGTGGCCATTGTAATGGGCACATACAATTCCCTTGGAGAGGGCAAAAACAGTCGTCAGTTTTGGCTCCAGGGGCCTGAGACTGTAGGGTGTGTAGGCCAGGGCTGTTTGGACAGTTGTCTGAAAACACAGACTCGTCTTATGTTTCGGGTCATAGGTATGGCAGGACTGATCTACAGACCACAAGGAGAATATTTCGGGATATGAAAAAAGGGCGAGTGTGAGGCTCTTGCTCAAGTTTTTGTCTCTGGATATCGTGTCACTCATGGTCGTGAATTTTTTTCCGGGTGACATCATGGGAAATGGACGAGTCTTACTCTCTGGGGGTTTGGCCCCGTCCAAAGAGTTTGGGGTCATTCTGTGGGATGGAAGAAGTCCGTTGTTCTGTTGTTGTTGATTTGTTTTTTTTTTTGTTTTTCAACCTCAGGTGTCCCACCAAATGAGCGTTCCAGAGTAGAGCCTTGGGTAGGGGGGACAGGACAACCAGAAATCTGGTTAAAAATTGGGGCCTAGGGACTTGTCAAGCCCATTATGACATCTAATGGTCCAGCCACTGAGAGGACTAACTAGAGGACAGGACTCAGGCTGCGGCTCACAATGCGTCTTTACTTCCTCGTCGCACTCAAGAATGGGCGGGGCCTCAGGGTGAATGCTGGTTTCTCCTACACTGAACGTTGGACTACATGCCAACCAGAAGGTTTCTTGCCATGGGTTAGGGAGAGTTCTGATTTCTGCATCACAGTCACCGCTGGGCAGTGATTGGAGATAAGGTCTAGGTTCTGAAGCCTGAAAGCTGAGATAGGGAAGAGATGATGACCTTAGGCCTTGGCGGGTCTGATGTGCTCAGTGGGCGGTCAGCTGTCTGGGTGTTGATCACGAGGTCCGGGCTCAGGTTGTCAGACAGTGCATTAGTGCCCAGGTTAGACTATATATTTTGGGTGCCTTTGATTGCCTTGTAGATTCTTATCTGAAGAACTCTTCAGGATATGAAGAATGAGCGAGTCTGAGGCACGTGCTCAGGCTTTTGTCTCTGGATTTTGTATCAGAGATGGCTGTGGAATGTTGGAGAGGCCTCATAGGCCATGGACGAATCTTGCTCTCTGTGGATTTGGCCCAATCCCAATTGGTTTTCGTCAATCTGTGGGATGGGAGGACTCCTTTCAGTGTTGTTACCTCAGGTGTCCCACCAAAAGCGGAATTCCAAAGCACTGCCCTGGGGAAGACACAACCCGAACTATGGTTAAAAATTGGGACCTATGGGCATGGCAAGCCCTATATGCTGTCTCTTCATCCAGCCAACGAGGGGCCTTACCTGAGGACTGGGCTAAGGCTGAGGGTCACAATGTGAGTTTGCCACCTATGTGGCCCGCAAGCAATGGCCTCATCCGACAAAAATGTTTCCACTACACTGAATGTTGGACAACAATCCAACCACAAGGTTCTTGCCATTGAGCGGGAGTTCTGATTTCTGCATCATTTTCAAATCTGGGCAGTGATTGGAGATAAGGTCTAGGATCTGAATCCTGAAAACTGAGATTGGGAAGAGATAACGACCTAAGGCAATGGCTGGTCCTATGTGCTCAGTCAGCGATAAGCTGTCTGGGTGGGGCCAGGACGTCCAGGCTTAGGCTCTGTCAGAAAGGGCATTATTGCCCAGGTCAGCCTATATATTTTGGGTACAGCCAAGTGGCGTGCAGGTTGATCTTCATTTGGGGTTTCTGGGTAGCGCCAGAGGGCAATGTTTTTCTTTTGGAGTGCAAGCAGAGTGCTTCATTGTAATTCTGGATTGCCAAACTGGAGGGCTTGTGTGCCATTAGTCTGAGGACGGAAGTCTGAGGACACAAGCTTGGCTTAGGTTTCTGGGTGAGTACATGGCAGGCACAATGTACAGACCTGAATCGAGATCTCGTGCATCTGAAGTCAGGGTGAGGATCAGACTATTTCTCAGGTTGGACTTTATGTCCCTGATGGCCCCTTCATGAGGGGGGGGGGATCACGAGGCCATGGGTGTTTCTCACGATGGGAGTTGTGAGAAGCTCCCAACTACAAAGATTCTTCTGTAGGACAATTGAGACCTGTTGGTTGGCTCCAGGCCAACGATTCCGAGCAGGGTTCTAAGGATGGATGGCGGGGTAGGCCACCTCGCATTCCAATTGTCTCCTAGCAACAAGACAATTTAGATCTGCTGGATCTCGCGGAGCAACCGAATATGCTGAGTTGAAATGGACTCTCCTGTGGATGGGTCCTAATGTGTTTTTGTGTCTATGGAGACCTTGGCATGAAGCGGTGGCACTGGGGCCCTGAAGGTTTCTCCTAAAAAGAGGCATGACACATCTCCCACATGCATTTTTCCCATGTGTAGATGAGATTTGTTCTGATGGGTCAGTCAAGAAACAGCCATATGCTGGTACTGAAATCCAGGCCTCTGAGGAAGATGCCTGGAAACCAAAGCAATGGATCCGATTAGGGCCTAGGGGCCTGTTCGTTCCTTTTTACCTCTGGGGATATCAGTCTACGAGTCTGACGGCAGGTACGTTCTCAGATGGGCTCAGATTGCTCCTGTTTGTCCTGGGAAGCCACCGCTATTGGGATGGCCTCAGGGATTTTGGAGGTTTATCCTATTAGTAGGGCTGTGGCCATTGCAATGGTCACACAGAATTCCCTTGGAGAGGGCAAGTACAGTCCTCAAGTTGGCTCCAGGTGCCTGAGCCTGCAGGGTGTGTAGGCCTGGGCTGTTTGGACAGTTGTCTGAAAACAGAAACTCGGATTATGTTTCGGGTCATAGGTATGGCAGGACTGATCTACAGACCATGAGGAGAACTCTTCGGGATATGAAAAAAGGGCGAGTGTGAGGCTCTTGCTCAAGTTTTTATCTCTGGATATCGTGCCATTCATGGTCATGAAATATCCGGGTGACTTCATGGGAAATGGACGAGTCTTACTCTCTGGAGGTTTGGCCCCGTCCAAAGAGTTTGGGATCATTCTGTGGGATGGAAGAAGTCCGTTTTTTTGTTGTTGTTGCTTTGTTTTGTTTTGTTTTTCAAACTCAGTTTTCTAACCAAATGAGGGATTAGAGTAGAGCCCTGGGGAGGGGCGATTGGACAAAAGAAATCTGGTTTAAATTTGTGGCTTAGGGGCATGTCAAACCATTATGGCATCTAATATTCTAGACACTGAAAGGACTTACTAGAGGACAGGACTCATGCTGAGGGTCACAATGCGTGTTTATGCCCTCGTCGCACTCAAGAATGGGCGGGACTTCAGGGTGAACGCTTGTTTCTCCTACACTGAACCTTGGACAACATGGCAACCACCAGGTTTCTTGTCGTGGATAAAGAGGAGTTCTGATTTCTGCATCACACTCACCCCTGGCCAGTGATTGGAGATAAGGTCTAGGTTCTGAAGCTTGAATACTTAGGTAGTGAAGAAATGATGACCTAAGGCCACTGCGGGTCTTATGGTCTCAGGGTGCCGTCAGTGTCTGGGTGTTGCTCAGGATGTCCCGGCTCAGGTTGTGTCAGACAGTGCATTACTGCCCAGGTTATATTATATAATATGGGTACATTCGAGTGCCGTGTAGGTTTATTCTCATTTAATGTTCCCGGGTAGCTCATTAGGCAATATTTTGTTTCTAGAGAGCAGGCAGAGTGCTGCAATGATGGTCCGGTATTGCCAAACTTGTGGGCTTCGGGGCCAGGAGTGTGAGGACGGAATTCTGAGAACACAAGCTAGACTTGGGATTCAGGGACTAGGGTACGGCATGTACCTCCTGAAGATCTGAAGCAATATCTCATGCATCTGAAGTCAGAGCGAGGATCAGACGTTGGCTCAGCTTGGATTTTCTGTTCATGACGGCCCCTTCATGAAGGGAGCCGAATCTCGAGGCCATGGAGGTTTTCCCACGTTTTGGAGTGGTGGAAGGCCCCCTCCTAGGATTGTTCTGCGGGACAATTGAGACCTGTTGGACAGCTCCAGGACATCCCATATGGATGAGTCCAGACCAACGTTCGAGGATGGATGCCTGGGAAGCCAGCCTCGCATTCCAATTGTCTCCTAGAGACAGGACAGTTTAGATCTGATGGGCTCTGCGGGAGCAACCGGGGTGGCTGAGTTGAAATGGACTTTCCTGAGGATGGGTCTAATGTGTGTTTGTGTCCATGAGGGCCTTGGATTTGGGCGGTGGCACCGGGACCCTGAAGTATTCTCCTAATCTTTTGACATAGCTCCCATGCACATGTTTCCTTGTGGAGACGAGGTTTGTTCTGATGGGTGCCTCAGGAAAACCCCAATTATGGTATTGGAACCCAGGGTTTTGAGGAGACATGCCTGTAAACCAAAGCAATGGATCCGATTTTGGCCTAGGGTCCTTTCTGGTTCAATCGTCTTCTCTCTGAGGACATCCATCTAGGGTATGAGTGGAGGTAGATGCTCAGCTGGTGACAGACTGAACTTTTTGTCCCGGGTGACCTATACTATTTGGATGGCCTCAGGGACTTTGGAGGGTTCTCCTAATTTGTACGATTTTGGACAATGGAATGGGCAGAATTCCCGTAGATTGGGTAGGCACAGTCCTAATGTGTGGCTCCAGGGTCCCCAGCCTGGATGGTGTGTGGCCCAGGACTTTGAGGACAGAAGTCTGAAAACACAAACTCAGCATATGTTTGGGGACGTAGGTATGGCAGGCCCGATCTACAAACCATGAGAAGACATCTTCAGGATATGAAGATAGTGCGAGTCTGAGGCGCTTGCTCAGGCTTTTGTCTCTGGATTTTGTATCAGCGATGGTCGTGGAATGTCGAGGAGGCCTCATGGGGCATGGACGAATCTTGCTCTCCGTGGATTTGGCCCGATCCCAATTGTTTTTCATCAATCTGCTGGATGGAGTACTCCTTTCAGGGTTGATACCTCAGGTGTCCGACCAAAAGCGGAATTCCAATGCAGAGCCCTGGGGAAGAGTGAAGGGACAACCCGAATTATGGTTAAAAATTGGGGCCTATGGGCATCGCAAGCCCAATATGCTGTCTCTTCATCCAGCCACTGAGAGGCCTTACCTGAGGACTGGGCTAAGGCTGAGGGTCACAATGTGTGTTTGCCACCTATGTGGCACGCGAGCAATGGTGGGGTCTCATCGGACACACAGGTATCCACTACACTGAACATTATACAACAAGCCTAACACAAGGTTTCTTGCCATCGGGAAGGAGTTCTGATTTCTGCATCATTTTCAAACATGGGCAGTGTTTGGAGATATGGTCTAGATTCTAAATCCTGAAAACCGAGGCTGGGAAGAGATAATGACCTAAGGCAATGGCTGGTCCGATGTGCTCAGTGAGCGGCCAGCTGTTCGGATGAGCCTGGAGGTCCAGGCACAGCCTCTGTCAGAAAGGGCATTATTGCCCAGGTCAGCCTATATATTTTGGGTACAACCAAGTGGCGTGCAAGTTGATCTTCATTTGGGGTTGCTGGGTAGCCCCAGAATGCAATGTTTTTCTTCTGGAGGGCAGGGAGAGTGCTGCATTATAATTCTGGAGGGCTTGTGGGCCATTAGTCTGAGGATGGAAGTCTGAAGACACAAGCTAGGCTTAGGTTTCTGTTGAGGACATCGCAGGCACAATCTACAGACCTGAACCGAGATCTCGTGCATCTGAAGTCAGGGTGAGGATCAGACAATCACTCAGTTTAGACCTTATGTCCCTGAGGGCCCCTTCATGAAGGGGGGCGGATCACGAGGCCATGGGGTGTTTGTTTTCTCAAGATGGGAGTTGTGAGAAGCTCCCAATTGTAAAGATTCTTCTGCAGGACAATTGAAACCAGTTGGTTGGCTCCAGTCCAACGATTCCGGGCAGGGTTCTAAGGATGGATGGCGGGGTAGGCCACCTCGCATTCCAATTGTCTCCTAGCAACAAGACAAGTTAGATCTGCTGGATCTGGGGGAGCAACCGAGGAGGCTCAGTTGAAATGGACTCTCCTGTGGATGGGTCCTAATGTGTTTTTTGTGTCTATGGATACCTTGGAATGACGCGGTGGCACTGGGGCCATGAAGGGTTCTACTAAACAGAGGCTTTGACATCGCTCCCACGTGAAAGTTTCCCATGTGTAGATGAGATTTGTTCTGATGCGTCAGTCAAGAAACAGTCATATGCTGGTACTGAAATCCAGGCCTCTGAGGAGAGATGCCTTGAAACCTAAGCAATGGATCCGATTAGGGCCTAGGGGC
This sequence comes from Mustela putorius furo, assembly GCF_011764305.1. Lineage (NCBI taxonomy): Eukaryota > Metazoa > Chordata > Mammalia > Carnivora > Mustelidae > Mustela > Mustela putorius. Next base: position 89,164 of record NW_025421708.1, read on the forward strand.
CTGTTCGTTCCTTTTTACCACTGGGGATATCCGTCTACAAGTTTGAGTGCAGGTAGGTTCTCAGATGGGCTCAGATTGCTTCTGTTTGTCCTGGGTAGCCACCACTATTGCGATGGCCTCAGGGACTTTGGAGGTTTATTTTATTAGTAGCGTTTTGGCCATTGGAATGGGCACACAGAATTCCCTTGGATAGGGCAAGTACAGTCCTCAGCTTGGCTCCAGGGGCCTAAGCCTATAGGCTGTGTAGGCCAGGGCTGTTTGGACAATTGTCTGAAAACAGAAACTCGGCTTATGTTTCGGGTCATAGGTATGGCAGGACTGATCTACATCCATGAGGAGAACCCTTCGGGATATGAAAAAAAGGGCGAGTGTGAAGCTCTGCTCAAGTTTTTGTCTCTGGATATCGTGTCACTCATGGTCGTGAGTTTGGGGTCATTCTGTGGGATGGAATAAGTCCGTTTTTTTGTTGTTGTTGTTTTGTTTTGTTTTGTTTTTCAAACTCAGGGGTCCCACCAAATGAGGGATTCCAGAGAAGAGCCCTGGGTAGGGGCGATTGGACAACCAGAAATCTGGTTAAAATTGGGGCCTAGGGACAGCTAGACTTGGGTTTCATGGCGAGGGCACGGAATGTACCCCCTGAAGATCTGAAGCAATATCTCATGCATCTGAAGTCAGAGCGAGGATCAGACGTTGGCTCAGCTTGGATTTTCTATTCATGACAGCCCCTTCATAAAGGGAGCCGAATCTCGAGGCCGTGGAGGTTTTCCCACGTTGGGAGTGGTGGGATGCCCCCTCCTAGGATTCCTTCTGCGGGACAATTGAGACCTGTTGGACAGCTCCAGGACATCCCATATGGATGATTCCAGACCAACGTTCGAGGATGGATGCCTGGGAAGCCCGCCTCGCATTCAAATTGTCTCCTAGCGACAAGACAGTTTAGATCTGATGGCTCTGCGGGAGCAACCGGGGTGGCTGAGTTGAAATGGACTTTCCTGAGGATTGGTCTAATGTGTGTTTGTGTCCATGAGTGCCTTGGAATGAGGTGGTGGCACTGGGACCCTGAAGTATTCTCCTAAGCTTTTGACATAGCTCCAATGCACAAGTTTCCTTGTGGAGACGAGGTTTGTTCTGATGGGTGCCTCTGGAAAACCCCAATGCTGGTATTGGAACCCAGGGTTTTGAGGAACATGCCTGTAAACCAAAGCAATGGATCCGATTTTGGCCTAGGGTCCTGTCTGGTTCAATATTCTTCTCTGGGGACATCCATCTAGGGTATGAGTGGAGTTAGATGCTCAGCTTGTGTCAGACTGCCCTTTTTTGTCCCGGGTGACCTATACTATTGTGATGGCCTCAGGGACTTTGGAGTGTTCTCCTAATTTGTACGATTTTGGACAATGGAATGGGCAGAATTCCCATGGATTGGGTAGGCACAGTCCTAATGTGTGGCTCCAGGGTCCCCAGCCTGGATGGGGTGTGTGGCCGAGGACTTTGAGGACAGAAGTCTGAAAACACAAACTCAGCTTATGTTTGGGGACGTAGGTATGGCAGGCCCGATCTACAAACCATGAGAAGACATCTTCAGGATATGAAGATATTGCGAGTCTGAGGCGCTTGCTTAGGCTTTTTTCTCTGGATTTTGTATCAGCGATGGCCATGGAATGTCGAGGAGGCCTCATGGGCCATGGACGAATCTTGTTCTCTGTGGATTTGGCCCGATCCCAATTGTTTTTCGTCAATCTGTTGGATGGAGGACTCCTTTCAGGGTTGTTACATCAGGTGTCCCACCAAAAGAGGAATTCCAAGCAGAGCCCTGGGGAAGAGTGAAGGGACAACACGAACTATGGTTAAAAATTGGGGCCTATGGGCATGGCAAGCCCAATATGCTGTCTCTTCATCCAGCCACTGAGAGGCCTTACCTGAGGACTGGGCTAAGGCTGAGGGTCACAATGTGTGTTTGCTACCTATCTGGCCCTCTAGCAATGGCGGGGCCTCAAGGGACACACTGGTTTCCACTACACTGAACGTTGGACAACAAGCCAACCACAAGTTTTCATGCCATCGGGAAGGAGTTCTGATTTCTGCATCATTTTCCAACCTGGGCAGTGATTGGAGATAAGGTCTAGGTTCTGAAGCCTGAAAACTGAGGTTGGGAAGGGATAACGACCTAAGGCCATGGGGGGTCTCTGATGTTCTCAGTTTGTAGCCAGCTGTCTGGGTGGGCCTAGGCGGTCCAGGCCCAGGCTGTGTCAGAAAGGGCATTATTGCCCAGGTCATCCTGTATATTTTGGGTATAGCCAAGTGTCGTACAGGTTGATCTTCATTTGGGGTTTCTAGGTAGCCCCAGAGGGCAATGTATTTCTTCTGCAGGGCAGGTAGAGTGCTGCATTGTAGTTCTGGATTGCCAAACTGGAGGGTTGTGAGCCAGTAGTCTGTGGACAGAAGCCTGAGGACACAAGCTAGGCTTAGGTTTCTGGGTGAGGACATGGCAGGCACAAACTGCAGACCTGAACCGAGATCTCGTGCATCTGAAGTCAGGGCGACGATCAGACGATCACTCAGTTTGGACCATATGTCCCTGATGGCCCCTTTATGAAGGGGGGGAATCACGAGGCCATGGGGGTTCTCTCACGATGGGAGTTGTGAGAAGCTCCCAACTGCAAAGAATCCTCTGCAGGACAAATGAGACATGTAGGTTGGCTCCAGGCCAACGATTCTGAGCAAGGTTGTAAGGATGGATGGCTTGGTAGCCCACCTCGCATTCCAATTGTCTCCTAGCAACAAGACAAGTTAGATCTGCTGGATCTCGTAGAGCAACCGAATACGCTCATTCGAAATGGACTCTCCTTTGGATGGGTCCTAATGTGTTTTTGTGTCTATGGAGACCTTGGAATGAAGCGGTGGCAATGGGGCCCTGAAGGGTTCTCCTAAAGAGAGGCTTTCACAAAGCTCCCACGTGCAAGTTTCCCATGTGTAGATGAAATTTGTACTGATGTGTGAGTCAAGAAACAGCCATATGCTGGTATTGAAATCCAGGCCTCTGAGGAGAGATGCCTGGAAACCAAAGCAATGGGTCCGATTAGTGCGTAGGGGCCTGTTCGTTCCTTTTTACCTCTAGGAACAGCAGTCTTCGGGTCTTAGTGCAGGTACGTTCTCGGATGGGCTCAGATTACTCCTGTTTGTCCTGGGAAGCCACCACTATTGGGATGGCCTCAGGGACTTTGTAGGTTTATCCTATTAGTAGGGTTGTGGCCATTGGAATGGGCACACAGAATTCCCTTGGAGAGGGCAAGTACAGTCCTCAGGTTGGCTCCAGGGGCCTGAATCTGTAGGGTCTTTAGGCCAGGGCTGTTTGGACTGTTGTCTGAAAACAGAAACTCGGCTATGTTTCGGGTCATAGGTATGGCAGGACTGATCTACAGACCTTGAGGAGAACTCTTCAGGATATGAAAAAAGGGCGAGTGTGAGGCTCTTGCTCAAGTTTTTTTTTCTCTGGATATCGTGTCACTCATGGTCGTGAAATTTCCGGGAGACTTCATGGGAAATGGATGAGTCTTATTCTCTTGGGTTTGGCCTTGTCCAAAGAGTTTGAGGTCATTCTGTGGGATGAAAGAAGTCCGTTTTTTGTTGTTGTTGTTGTTGTTGTTTTGTTTTGTTTTGTTTTTTTAACCTTAGGTGTCCCACCAAATGAGGAATTCCAGAGTAAAGCCCTGGGGAGGGGCGACTGGACAACCAGAAATCTGGTTAAAAATTGGGCCTAGGGACATGTCAAGCCCATTATGACATCTAATGGTCCAGGCACTGAGAGGACTTACTAGAGGACAGGACTCACGCTGAGGATCACAATGCGTGTTTATGCCCTTGTCGCACTCAAGAATGGGCGGGGCCTAAGGGTGAATGCTGGTTTCTCCTACACTGATCGTTGGACAACTTTCCAACCACAAGGCTTCTTGCCTTGGGTAAGGAGAAGTTCTGATTTCTACATCACATTCAACCCTTTTGTCAGGGCTTGGTGTTACTGTCTAAGTTCTGAAGCCTGAAAAGTTAGGTTGTGAAGAGATAACGAGCTAAGACTATGGCGGGTGTGATGTTCTCAGTGTGCGGTCAGCTGTCTCGGTTTTGGTCAGGAGGTCCGGGCTCATTCCTATCAGACAGTGTATTAGTGGCCAGGTTAGACTATCTAATTTGGGTACATTCGAGTGCCATGTATGTCTATCCTCATTTGGGTTATGTGAGAAACTCCATAGGTCAAAATTTTTGTTCTGGAAGGCAGGCAGAATGCTTAATTTTGTGTCCCGAATTTCCAAATGTGAGGGCTTGGGGGCCAGGAGTGTTTAGACGGAAGTCTGAGAACACAAGCTAGTCATAGGTTTCAGGGCGAGGGCAAGGAAAGCACACTCTGCAGATTTGCATCGAGATCTCGTGCATCTGAATTCAGGGTGAAGATCAGACGTTGTCTTAGGTTGAAGTTCCTGTCCATGATTTCCCCTTCATAAATGGGGGGGGGCGCATCACAAAGCCATCTAGATTTTCCCAGGTTGGGAGTTGTGAGATGCTCCAAAACTCAAGGATTCCTTCTGCTGGACATTTGAGACCTGTTGGATGGCTCCAGGACATCCCATACGGAACGACACCAGAGCAGAGCTCTAAGGATGGATGGTTGGGCAGCCTGCCTCGCACTCCAATTGTCTCCTAGTCAAGACAGGTTCAGTCTGCTCGCTCTGGGGGAGCAACAAAGGGAGCTGATTTGAAATGGAATTTCCTGTGGATGGGTTCTAATGTGGATTTCTGTCCATGGAGACCTTGTAATGGGGCAGTGGCACACAGGCCCTGAAGGATTCTCCTAACTGGAGATTTTGAGACATCTTCAAAGGATAATTTTCCCATGTGGAGAAGAGATTTGTTCTGATTGCTGCCTCATGAAATCCCCATATGCTAATATTGGAAAGCAGGCCTCTGAGGAGAGATACCTGTAACCGAAAGCAATGGATCTGATTCAGGCCTAGGGGCCTGTCTGATTCAATCTTCTTCTCTGGGGACATCCATCTACGCTGGGTAGTGGTAGATGCTCAGCTGGTTTCAGATGACCCTTGTTGGTCCTGGGCGGCCTACAATATTGGGATGTACTTGGGGACTCTGGAGGTTTTTCCTAATTTGTACGAATGTGGACAATGGAATGGGCAGAATACCCGTGGTATGGACAGGCACAGTCCTAATGTGTGGCTCCAGGGTCCCCAGCCTGGATGGTGTGTGGCCCAGGACTTTGAGGACAGAAGTCTGAGAACACAAACTCAGCTTATGTTTGGGGACGTAGGTATGGCAGGCCCGATCTACAAACCATGAGAAGACATCTTCAGGATATGAAGATAGTGCGAGTGTGAGGTGCTTTCATAGGCTCTTGTCTCTTGATTTTGTATCAGCAATGGCCGTGGAATATCGAGGATGCCTCATGGGCCATGGATGAATCCTGCTCTCTGTTGATTTGGCCCGATCCCAATTTTTTTTCGTCAATCTGTTGGATGGAGGACTCCTTTCAGGGTTGTTACATCAGGTGTCCCACCAAAAGAGGAATTCCAAAGCAGAGCCCTGGGGAAGAGTGAAGGGACAACACGAACTATGGTTAAAAATTGGGGCCTAGGGGCATGGCAAGCCCAATATGCTGTCTCTTCATCCAGCCACTGAGAGGCCTTACCTGAGGACTGGGCTAAGGCTGAGGGTCACAATGTGTGTTTGCTACCTATCTGGACCGCGAGCAATGGCGGGGCCTCAAGGGACACACTGGTTTCCACTACGCTTAACGTTGGACAACAAGCCAACCACAAGTTTTCCTGCCATCGGGAAGGAATTCTGATTTCTGCATCATTTTCAAACCTGGGCAGTGATTGGGGATAATGTCTAGGTTCTGAAGCCTGAAAACTGAGGTTGGGAAGGGATAACGATCTAAGGCCATGGGGGGTCTGAAGTTCTCAGTTTGTAGCCAGCTGTCTGGGTGGGCCTAGGAGGTCCAGGCTCAGGCTGTGTCAGAAAGGGCATTATTGCCCAGGTCATCCTATATATTTTGGGTATAGCCAAGTGTCGTGCAGGTTGATCTTCATTTGGGGTTTCTAGGTAGCCCCAGAGGGCAATGTATTTCTTCTCAGGGCAGGTAGAGTGCTGCATTGTAGTTCTGGATTGCCAAACTAGAGGACTTGTGAGCCAGTAGTCTGTGGACAGAAGTCTGAGGACACAAGCTAGGCTTAGGTTTCTGGGTGAGGACATGGCAGGCACAATCTACAGACTTGAACCGAGATCCCGTGCATCTGAAGTCAGGGTGAGGATCAGACGATTGCTCAGTTTGGACATTATGTCCCTGATGGCCCCTTTATGAAGGGGGGGGGATCATGTGGCCATGGGGGTTCTCTCACGATGGGAGTTTTGAGAAGCTCCCAACTGCAAAGATTCTTCTGCAGGACAATTGAGACCTGTTGGTTGGCACCAGGCGAACGATTCCGAGCAGGGTTTTAAGGATGGATGGCGGGGTAGGCCACCTCACATTCCAATTGTCTCATAGCAACAAGACAAGTTAGATCTGCTGGATCTCGCGGAGCAACCGAATACGCTGAGTTGAAATGGACTCTCCTGTGGATGGGACCTAATGTGTTTTTGTGTCTATGGAGACCTTGTAATGGGGCAGTGGCACACAGGCCCTGAAGGATTCTCCTAACTGGAGGTTTAGAGACATCTTCAAAGGATAATTTTCCCATGTGGAGAAGAGATTTGTTCTGATTGCTGCCTCATGAAATCCCCATATGCTAATATTGTAAACCAGGCCTCTGAGGAGAGATACCTGTAACCGAAAGCAATGAATCTGATTCAGGCCTAGGGGCCTGTCTGATTCAATCTTCTTCTCTGCGGACATCCATCTACGCTGAGTAGAGGTAGAAGCTCAGCTTGTTTCAGATGACCCTTGTTTGTCCTGGGCGGCCTACATTATTGGGATGTCCTTGGGGACTCTGGAGGTTTTTCCTAATTTGTACGATTGTGGACAATGGAATGGGCAGAATTCCCGTGGTATGGACAGGCACAGTCCTGATGTGTGGCTCCAGGGGCCCCAGCCTGAAGGGTCTGTGGGCCAGGAATGTGGGGACAGAAGTCTGAAAACACAAACTCGGCTTAGGTTTGGGAAGTAGGTATGGCAGGCCCGATCTACAGACCGTGAGGAGAACTCTTCGGGATACGACAACAGAGCGAGTGTGAGGCGCTTGCTCAGACTTTTGTCTCTGGATTTGTTGTCAACGATGGCTGTGGAATCTCGGGGAGGCCTCATGGGCCATGGACGAGACTTCCTCTCTGTGAATTTGGTCCAATCCCAATTGTTTTGGGTCAATCTGAAGGATGGGAGGAGTCCTTTTAGTTTTGTTACCTCAGGTGTCCCACCAAAAGAGGGATTCCACAGCAGAGCTCTGGGGAGGGATGATTGGACAACCCGAACAATCCAATTGGGGTGAGTTCGAGAACCCAGCAGGTTGATACTCATTTGGGGTTTATGGAGATCCCCATAGAGCAACGTTTTTCTTCTGGAGGGCCAGCATAGGGCTGCATTTTGGTTCCAGAATTCCAAGTCTTGAGGACATGTTTGCCAGGAGTGTGAGGAAGGAAGTCTGAAAACACAAGGTAGCACGAGGTTTGGGCCTACTGTGCAGAGGCTGAATCGAGACCTCCTGCATCTGAGGTCAGGGCGAGTATCAGATGTTGCCTCAAGCTGGAGTTTGTGTCCATGACGGCCCCTTCCTGAAGGGGGTGGGGGCGTCATGAGGCCAGGGAAGTTTCCCTACGCTGGGAGTTGTCAGCTGCTCCAAACTTCAAAGTTTCCTTCTTCAGGACAGTCGAGTACTATTGGATGGTTCCAGGATGCCCCATACAGAAAGACTCGAGAGCAGGGGCCTAAGCATGGATGCCGAGAAACGCCAACTCACCTTCCCATTGCCTGGTCGAGACAAGGCATGCTCAATCTGCGGGCTCTTGGGTGAGCTACCCAGAAGGCTGAGTTTAAATGGACTTTACTGAGGATGAGTCATAATGTGGGTTGGTGGCCATGGAGACCTTGGAATGTGGCAGTAGCTAAGGGACCCTGCAGGATCCTCCAACCCAAAGGGTTTGACACAACTCCAACAAGGAACCTTTCCATGTGGAGATGAGTGGTGTTCTGTCTGGTGCCTCAGGATAGCCCCATATGCTGGTCTTCGAACCCAGGCCTCTGAGGAGTGATACCTGGACACCAAAGCCAAAGTTCATAATAGGGCCTAGGGGCCTGCCTGGTTCAATCTTCTATCTCTGCAGATATCAGTCTGTGTGTCTGCATGGAAGTAGTAGTTGCTCAGCTGGTGTCATAATGCCCCTGTTTGTCCAGTGCGGCTTGCGGTAGTGGGATGTCCTTGGGGACCCTGAGGTTTCTACTATTTTGTAGAGTTGTGGCCAATGGAATGGGCAGTTTCTTAGGAGAGAGCAGGCACAGTTCTCTGCGGTGTGGCTCCAGGGACCCCAGCCTGGAGGCGGTGTGGGCCACGGCTGTACAGACAAACATCCAAAAACCCAAACTCAGCTCAGGTTTGGGGCCGAGGTTAGGGCAGGCCTGATCTACAGTCCGTGAGGGGAGCTCCTCTGGATATGAAAGAAGGGTGAGAGGGAGGCAGTCGCTCAGTCTTTTGTCTCTGGATATTTTGTCCAAAATGGCCGTTTAATGTAGGAGTTGCCTCATGGGTCGTAGAAGTCTCCCTCTCTGGTAGTTTGTCCAGCCCCCAAGAGTTTGGGGTCATTCTGTGGGAAGGGAAGAGTCCTCTTTTCTGCTTCATGTGTCCCCCCAGTAGAGGGATTCTGGAGCATAGCAGTGGGTACTGACAACTGGAATACTCGCTCTCTGGTTAAGCCTGGGGGCCTATGGATATGACAAGCCCCATATGCAGGATCTTGGTCCAGCCACTGAGAGGCGTTACTTTAATACGGGACTCACGCTACAGGTCACAATGCATGTCTGTGCCCTAGACGGCCCTCAAGCACTGGCGGGGCCTTTCTGACAATGCAGGTTTTCCCACATTGAACGTTGGACAACATGCCAACCACAAGGTTTCTGGCCATGGGGAAGGAGGAATTCTAATTTCTGCATCACGTTCACCCCTGGGCAGTGATTGGAGATAAGGTCTAGGTTCTGAAGCCTGAAAACCGAGGTTGGGAAGAGATGACGAACTACAGCCATAGCGGGTCCCTTGTGTCCAGGTTGGCGCCAGCTGTCTAGGTGTCGTTTGGGATGTCTTGTCTCAGGCTGTGCTAGACAGGGCATTCGTATTCATGGTAGGCTGTATAATTGCTTTACAGTCGAGTGGCATGCATTAGATAATCATTTGGGGTTTCTTATTAGCAGCATAGGGCAAAGTTTTTCTTCTGGAGGGCAGGCAGAGTGCTGCATTGTGGCTTCGGAATTCCCAAACTGGAGGGCTTGTGGGGCAGGAGATTGAGGACGGAAGTCTGAGAACACAAGCTAGGCTTAGGTTTCGGGGAATGGACATGGCAGGCACACTCTGCAGAGCTGAATTGAGATCTCATGAGTCTGAAGTCAGGTCGAGGATCAGACTTTGGCTCAGGTTGGAGTTTCTGTCCATGTTGGCCCCTTCATGAAGGGGGGGGGCATTATGAGGCCATGGGGGTTTTCCCACTATTAGAGTTGTGAGATGCTCCAAACCGCAAGGATTCGTTCTGTGGGACAATTAAGATTTGTTGGATGGCTCCAGGACGTCTCCTAAGGTATTTTTCCAGAACAGGGTTCTAAGTATGGATGCCTGGGCAGACAGCCTCAATTCCAATTGTCTCCTAGCAACAAGAAACGTTTGTTCTGCTGGCTTGGGGGTAGCATCAGAGGGGGCTGAGTTGGAATGGACTTTCCTGAGGATGGTCTTAAATGAGTTGAAATGGACTTTCCTGAGGATGGTCTTAATGTTGGTTTGAGTCCATTGAGACCTTGGTATGGGGCAGTGGCACCAGGGCCCTGAAGGATTATCCTAACCAGAGGTGATATCAAAGCTCCAATGAGCAAGTTTTCCATGGGGAGACGAGATTTGTTCTTATTGGTGCCTCAGGAAACCACCATTTGCTGGTATTGGAAATGAGGCCTCTGAGGAGAGATGCCTGGAAAGCAAAGCAATGGATCTGATTAGGGCCTAGGGGCCTGTCCGGTTCAATATTCTTCTCTGGGGACATCTTTTGTCTGAGTGGAGGTAGTTGCTCAGCTGGTTTGAAATCACACCTGTTTGTCCTGGGCGGCCTACACAATTGGGATGGCCTCGGTAACTTTGGAGGTTTTTCCTAATTTGCAAGGTTGTGGCCAATGGAATGGGAAGAATTCTCTTGAAAGGGAAGCACAGTCCTGAGGTGTGGCTCCAGGGACCCAAGTGTGGAGCGTGTGTAGTCCAGGGCTATTTGGACAAAAGTCTGAAAAACACAAACTCCACTTAGGTTTGGGTCTGTAGGTATGGCCGGCCCTTTATATAGACCGTGAGGAGAACTCTTCGGGATATGAACAAAGGGCGAAAGTGAGGTGCTTGCTCATGCTTATTTTTTTCTGGTTATGTGACACCGATTGCCATGGAATGTCCGGGTGTCCTCATCGGCCATCGATGAGGCTCCCTTTCTGGGGATTTGACCCAATCCCAAGAGTTTGGGGTCATTCTGTGGAAAGGGAGGAGGCCTTTCTGTTTTTTTTGTTTTTTTTTTTTTTTTTTTTTTTTTTACCTCAGGTGGACCACCAAAAGAGGGATTCCACAGCAGAGTCCTGGGGAGGGTCGACTGGACAACCAGAACTCTGGTTAACATTGGGACCCAAGAACATGGCAAGCCCCATATGTGTGCTCTTGGTCCAGACACTGAGAGGCCTTCCTTGAGCATAGGGCTCACATTGAGTTTCACAATGTTTTTTTGTGCCCAAGGAGCCCCTCAAGTTAGGGCATGGCCTAATGTACCATGCTGGTTTCTCCTACACTGAACGTTCCACAATATGGCAACCACAAGTTTATTGGCCATGGGGAAGAAGGAGTTCTAATTTCTGCAACACTTTCACTCCTGGACTGTGATTGGATTTAAGGTCTAGGTTCTGATGCCTGAAAACTGAGGTTGGGAAGAGATGAAGACCTAAGGCCATGGTGTGTCTGATGTGCTCAGTGTCCGGCCAGCTGTTGAGTGTGGGTTGGGGAGGTGCAGGCTCAGGCTGTGGCAGACAGTGAATTAGTGCCCAGGCTAGACTGTATCATTGGGGTGCAGTCGAGTTTCGTGCAGGTTGGTACTCATTTGTGGTTACTGGGTAGCCCCAGAGGGCAACGTTTTTCTTCTGGAAGGAAGACACAGTGCCACATAGTGGCTCCAGAATTCCCAAACTGGAAGGCTTGTGGGCCAGGAGTGTGAGGAAAAAATTTTGAGAACACAAGCCAGACCTAGATTTCGAGGTGAGGGGACGGCAGGAACCCTCTGCAGAGATGATTCGAGATCCCGTGTACCTGAAGACAGCACTAGGATCAGACGTTGGCTCAGGTTGGAGTTTGTGTCCATGACGGCCCCTTCATGAAGGGGAGGGTATCACGAGGCCATGGAGGTTTTCCCACGATGGGAATTGTGAGATGCTCCAAACCGCAATGATTCCTTCCGTGGGACAGTCGAGACCTGCTGGATGGCTCCAGGACATCCCATAAGGAGCTATCCAGAGCAGGGTTCTAAGGATGGATGCCTGGGCAGCCTGCCTCCCATTCCAGTGTCTCATAGCGCCAAGGCAAGTTCGATCTGCTGGATCTAGGGGAGTAACCGAGGCGGGTGTGTTGAAATGGGTGAGTTGAGGATGGGTCATAATGTGCATTTGTGTCCATGGAGACCTTGGAATGGGGTGCTTGATCCGGGGCCTTGAGGGATGTTCATAACCGGAGGTTTTGATGGAGCTCTAAAGAGTACGTTTCCTATGTAGAGAAGAGAATTGTTTTGATGAGTGCCTAAGGAATCTCCCATATGCTGGTATTGGAAACCAGGCCTCTGAGGAGAGATGCCTGGAAACAAAAGCAATGGATATGATTAGGGCCTAGGTGCCTGTCCGGTTCAATCTCCTTCCTGGGGATACGTGTCTATGGATCTGAGGGGAGGTAGTTGCTCGGCTTGTGTCAGATCGCCCCTGTTTGTCCTGGGCAGCCTATAATATTGGGAATGGCCTAGGGACTTTGGAGTTTCTCCTAATCTATAGGGTTGTGGCCAATGGAATGGGCAGAAATCCCCTGGAGAGGGCAGGCACAGTTCTGAGTTTGGCTCTTGGGGCCCAGCCTTGAGGGGTGTGTGGGCCAGGCCTGTGGGGACAGAAGTCTGAAAACACAAACTCCGCTTAGGATTGGGGACATAGGTATGGCACGCCCAATCTACAGACCGTGATAACACTTCGGGATATGACAAAGGGTGAGTTTGAGGTGCTTGCTCAGGTTTTGTCTCTGGATTTGGGTCAACAATGTGGGTCGAATGCTGGCGTGGCCTCATGGGTTGTGGACGGCTTTCCTTCTCTGAGAATTTGACCCAATCCCAAGAGTTTAGGTACATTCTGTGGGATGGGAGGAGTCCTTTCTGTTTTTCATTTTATTTTATGTACCTCATGTGTGCCAATAAAAGAGGGATTCCAGAGCAGAGTCCTTGGGAGGGACAACTGGATATCCCCACCTCTGTTTAAGTTTGGGGGCCTAGGGGCATGGCAAGTCCAATATGTGGGCTCTTGATTCAGACACTGAGAGGTCTTCCTTGAGGACAGGGCTCATGCTGAGGGTCACAATGCCTATTTGTGCCCAACAAGGCCCTCAAGCATGGGAAGGGCCTCATGGGCCACGCTGGATTCTCCTACACTGAACGTTGGAGAATATGCCAACCACAAGGTTTCCGGCCATGGCGAAGGAAGAGTTGTGATTTCTGCATCACGTTAACCCTGGACAGTGATTGGAGTTTAGGTCTAGGTTCTGAAACCCGAAAACCGAGGTTGGGAAGAGATGAAGACCTAAGGACCTGATGGGTACAATGAGCTCAGTGTGTGGCTAGCTGTTGTGCGTAGGTCTGGAGGTGTGGGCTCATGCTGTGCCAGACAGGGCATTAGACAGGGTAGACTGTATATTTGGGGTGCAGTCGAGTGGCGTTCAGTTGATCCTCATTCGGGTTTCTAGGTAGCTCCATAAGGCAACGTTTATCTTCTGGAGGGCAGGCAGAGTGCTGCATTGTGGCACCAGTATTGCCAAACTGTAGGGCTTTTGGGCCAGGGGTGTGAGGACGGTAGTCTGAGAACACAAGCTAGGCTTAATTTTTGGGGTGAGGGCACAGAAGGCACACTCTGCAGAGCTGAATCAAGATCTCATGCACCTGAAGCCAGGGCGAATATCAGACGTTTGCTCAGGTTGGAGTTTCTGTCCATGATGGCCCCTTTATAAAGTGGAGCGTCTCAAGAGGCCATGAAGATTTTCCCACAATGGGAGTTGTGAGATGCACCAGACTGCAAAGATTCCTTCTGTGGGTCACTTGAGACCTGTTGGATGGCTCTAGGATGTCCCATATGGAACGACTCCAGAGTAGGGTTCTAAGGATGGATGCCTGGGCAGCCCGCCTCCCATTCTAGTTGTCTCCTAGCAACAAGGCAGGTTTGATCTGCAGGCCCTGGGGGAGAAACCAAGGGGGATGAGTTGACATGGACTCTACCGAGGATAGATCATAATGTGGGTTTAAGTCCATGGAGACCTTGGAATGGGGCGCTTGATCCGGGGCCCTGAAAGATTCTCCTAAACAGAGGTTTTTATAGAGCTCCAAAGAGTACATTTCCTATGTGGAGACGAGATTTTTCTATGAGTGCCTCAGTAATCCCACATATGCTGGTATTGGTAACCAGGCCTCTGAGGAGAGATGCCTGGAAACAAAAGCAATGGATCTGATTAGGGGCTAAGTGCCTGTCCAGTTCAATCTTATTCTATGGGGATATCTGTCTCTGGGTCTGAGTGGAGGTAGTTTCCTAACTTGTGAAAGATCATCCCTGTTTGTCCTGGACAGCCAACACTATTGGGATGGCCTCGGGGAGTTTGGAGGTTTCTCCTAATCTATAGGTTTGTGGCCAATTGAAATGACAGAATTCCCCTGGAGAGGGAAGCCACAGTCCTCAGGTGTGGCTCCAGGGGCCCCAGCTTGGATGGTGTGTGGGCCAGGACTGTGGGGACAGAAGTCTGAAAACACAAACTCAGCTTAGGTTTGGGGATGTATGTATGAAGGCTCGATCTACAGACCGTGAGAATTTTCCGGGCTATGAACAAAGGGCGAGAATGTGGCGTTTGCTCAGGCTTTTGTCTCTGGATTTTGTGCCTACGGTGGCCGTGGAATGTCGGGGTGTCCTCAAGGGCCATGGACAAGTCTTTCTCTGGTGATTTGGCCTGATCCCAAGTGGTTGGGATCATTCTGTGGATGGGAAGAGTCTGCACTGTATTTTTTTTTTTTTACATCAGGTGTCCCACCAAAGTGGGATTCCAGAGCAGTGACCTGAGTAGGGGTGACTAGACATCTCTAACTCTGGTTGAGATTGGGGGACTAGGGGCTTGGCAAGCCCCATATGTGGGCTGTTGTTCCAGTCACTAAGAGGCTTTACATGAGGATAGGGCCTACGCTGAGGGTCACAATGTGTGTTTGTGAAAATTGTAGCCCTCAGGGATAGGTGGGGCCTCATAGTCCATGCTGCTTTCTCCTACAATGAACGTTGGACAACATGCCAACCACAAGGTTTCTTGCCATGGCGAAGGAGAAGTTCTGATTCTTGTATCACGTTCACTCCTGAGCAGTGAGTGGAGATAAGGTCTAGGTTCTGAAGGTGAAAACTGAGGTTGGGTAGAGATGATGGCCGAAAGCCATTGTGGGTTTGATATGCTCAGTGTACGGCCAGCTGTCTGGGTGTTGGACTGGAGGTCTGCCTTCAGGCTGTGTCAGACAGGGCTTTAGTGAACAGGCTGATTGTATAATTGGGGTATGGTCGAGTGGCATGCAGGTTGTTACTCATTTGGCGTTTCTGGTTAGCCCTATAGGGCAACATTTTTCTTCTGGAAGGCAGGCAGAGTGCTGCATTGTGTCTCCAGAATTGTCAAACTGGAGGGGTGTGGCCAGGATTGTGAAGACGGAAGTCTGAGAACACAAGTTAGGCTTAGGTTTCGGGGCGAGGGCACAGCAGGCACACTCTCAAGTGCTGAATCGAGATCTCGTGTTTCTGAATTCAGGCCGCGGATCAGACTTTGGCTTAAGATGGAGTTTCTGTCCATGATGGCCCATTTATGAAGGTGTGGGGCATCATGAGGAAATGGAGGTTTTCTCACAGTGCGATTGTGTGATGCTTCAAACCGCAAGGATTCATTCTGCGAGACAGTCAAGACAGGTGGGTTGGATTCAAGACGTCCCATAAAGAAATTCTCCAGAGCAGGGTTCTAAGGATGGATGCCTGGGCAGCCCACCTCGCATTCCAACTGTCTCCTAGTGACAAGGCAGGTTTGATCTGCTGGCTCTGGGTGAGCAGCCGAGGGGGCTGATTTGAAATGGGCGCTCCTGAGGATGGATCATAATGTAAGTTTGTGTCCTTGGAGACCTTGGAATTGGGCCATGGTGCCAGCGCCCTGAAGGATCCTCCTAACCTGAGGTATTGACACAGCTCCAAAGAGCAAGTTTCTCATGTGGAGATGAGATCTGTTCTGATTATTTCCTTAGGAAACCCCCATATTCTGATATTGGAAACCAGGCCTCTGAGGAGAGATACATAGAAACCAAAGCAATGGATCAGAAGTTGGCTCAGGTTGGAGTTTCTGTCCATGATGGCCCCTTTATAAAGGGGAGCATCTCATGAGGCCATGTAGGTTTTCCCACGATAGGAGTTGTGAGATGCTCCAATCTGCAAGGATTCCTTCTGCAGGACAGTCAAGACCTGTTGGAAGGCTCCCAGGACATCCCATATGGAACGGCGCCAGAGCAGGATTCCAACGATGGATGCCTAGAGAGTCTGCTTTGCATTCCAGTTGTCTCCTAGCGACAAGGCAGGTTTGATATTCTGGCTCTGGGGGAGTAATCAACGGGGCTGAGTTGAAATGTACTCTCCTGCCGAATAGTCATAATGCGGCTTTGTGTCCATGGAGACCTTGGAAGGGCGGAGGCTCCGGTTACCTGAAGCTTTCTCCTAACTGGAGGTTTTTACAGAGCTCCAAAGGATAAGTTTCCCATGTGGAGACAAGATTTGTTCTGATTGGTATCTCTGGAATCCCCCATATGCTGGTAATGGAAAACAGGCCACTGAGGAGAGATGCTTAGAAACAAAAGCACTGGAACCAATTACCTTCTAGGGGCCTGTCCAGTTTAATACATTTCTCTTGGGATATCTGTCTACGGGTGAGTTGAGGTAGTTGCTCAGCTTGTGACAGATCACCCCTCTTTGTACTGGGCGGCCTACACTATTGGAATGGCCTCTGGGACTTTGGAGGTTTCTCCTAATCTGTAGGGTTGTGGCCAATGGAATGGGAAGAATTTCCTTGGAGAGGGCAGGCTCAGTCCTGAGGTGTGGCTCCAGGGGCCTCAGCCTGGAGGGTGTGTGGGACAGGGATGTCAGGATAGAAGTCTGAAAACACGGTTTGGGGACGTAGGTATGGCAGGCCCGATCTACAGACTATGAGGAGAATTTTTTGGGCTATGACCTAAGGGTGAGGCTTATGTCTCTGGATTTTGTGTCAATAGTGGCCGTGGAATGTCGGGCTGGCCTCATGGGCCATGGAGGAGTCTTTCTCTCTGGGGATGGCCTGATCCCAAGTGATTGGGGTCATTCTGTGGGTGGGAGGAATCCTTTCTGTGTTTACTTACCTCAAATGTCCCACCAAAGAGGGATTCCAGAGCAGAGCCCTGAGTAGGTGTGACTAGATGTCTCTACCTCTGGTTAAGATTGGGTGACTTGGGGCATGGCAGGCCCCATATGCGGGCTCATGGTCCAGCAACTGAGAGGCTTTACTTGAGGACAGGGTTTAAACTGAGGGTCCCAATGTGTGTTTGTGCCCACCGCACCTCTTAAGCATGGGCAGGGCCTCAGGGACCCTACACTACCCTCAGGGGCCCTACTCCTACTCCTGTAGGCCCTACAGGGGTCAGACACTGAACTTTGGATAAGATGCCAACCACAAGATTCTGGCGAGAGGGAAGGAGGAGTTATGATTTCTGCATCACGTTCACCCATGGGAAATGAGTAGAGATAAGGTCTAGGTTTCGGTAGCCTGAAAACCAGGTTGGAAAGAGATGGCAACCTAAGGCCATGGCGGTTCAGATGTTCTCAGCGTACGGCAAGCTGTCTGGGTGTCGGTTGGGAATTCAGGCCTCAGGTTGTGTCAGACAGGGCATTAGTGCACAGGCTAGACGATATAATTGGTGTACCGTTGAGTGGCATGCAGGTTTATCCTCATTTGAGGTTTCTGGGTAGACCCATAGGGCAACGTTTTTCTTCTAGAGGGCAGGCAGAGTGCAGCACTGGTTCATCGGAAATCCCAAAATGGAGGGCGTGTGGTCCAGGAGAGTGAACGGAAGTCTGAGAACACTAGCTATGCTTAGGTTTTGGGTTTGAGGGCACAGCAGGTACACTCTGAAGAGCTTAATCAAGGTCTCGGGCATCTGAAGTCAAGGCGAATATCAGCCGTTGGGTCAGGTTGGAGTCTCTTTCCATGATGTGCTCAGTGTGAGGCCAGCTGTCTGGGTGGGGCCAGAAGGTCCAGGCTCAGGCTGTGTCAGAAAGGGCATTAGTGCCCAGGTCAGCCTATATATTTGGGGTAGAGCCGAATGGCGTGCAGGTTGATCCTCATTTGGGGTTTCTGGGTAGCCTGAAAGGGCAATGTTTTTCTTCTGGACGGAAGGCAGAGTGCTGCATGGTAGTCTGGATAGCCAAACTGGAGGGCTTGTGGGTCATTAGTCTCAGGACGGAAGTCTGAGAACTCAAGCTAGGCCTAGGATTCTGGGTGAGGATATGGCAGGCACAATCTCCAGACCTGAATCGAGATCTCATGCATCTGAAGTCAGGGCGAGGATCAGACGATTGCTCAGGTTGGACATTCTGTCCTTGATGACCCCTTCTTGAAGGGGGGGAGGATCACGAGGCCATGGGGGTTTTCCCACGATGGGAGTTGTGAGAAGCTCCCAACTGCAAAGATTCTTCTGCAGGACAATTGAGACCTGTTGGTTGGCTCCAGGACAACGATTCCGAGCAGGGTTCTAAGGATGGGTGGCTGGGCAGCCCACCTCGCATTCCAATTGTCTCCAAGCAACAAGACAGGTTAGATCTGCTGGATCTGGGGGAGAAACCGAGGAGGCTAAGTTGAAATGGACTCTCCCGTGGATGTGTCCTAATATGATTTTGCGTCTATGGAGACCTTGGAATGAAGCGGTGGCACTGTGGCCCTGAAGGGTTCTCCTAAAGAGAGGCTTTCACACAGCTCCATCGTGCAAGTTTCCCATGTGTAGATGAGTTTTGTTCTGATGGGTGAGTCAAGAAACAGCCATATGCTGTTATTGAAATCCAGGCCTCTGAGGAGAGATGCCTGGAAGCCAAAGCAATGGATCCGATAGGTGCCTAGGGGCCTGTTCGTTCCTTTTTACATCTGGGGACATAAGTCTACGGGTCTGAGTGCCGGTAGGTGCTCAGATGGGCCCAGATTGCCCCTGTTTGTCCTGGGAAGCCACAAATATTGGGATGGCCTCAGGGACTTTGGAGGTTTTTCCTATTAGTAGGGTTGTGGCCATTGGAATGGGCACATACAATTCCCTTGGAGAGGGCAAGCACAGTCGTCAGGTTTGGCTCCAGGGGCCTGAGCCTGTAGGATGTGTAGGCCAGGGCTGTTTGGATAGTTGTCTGAAAACACAAACTCGGCTTATGTTTCGGGTCATAGGTATGGCAGGACTGATCAACAGACCATGAGGAGAAATCTTCGGGATATGAAAAAAGGGCGAATGTGAGGCTCTTGTTCAAGTTTTTGTCTCTGGATAACGTGTCACTCATGGTCGTGAAATTTCCGGGTGCCTTCATGGGAAATGGACGAGTCTTACTTTCTGGGGGTTTGGCCCGGTCCAAAGAGTTTGGGGTCATTCTGTGGGATGGAAGAAGTCCGTTGTTCTGTTGTTGTTGATTTGTTTTGTTTTGTTTTTCAACCTCAGGTGTCCCACCAAATGAGGGATTCCAGAGTAGAGCCCTGGGGAGGGGCGACTGGACAACCAGAAATCTGGTTAAAAATTGGTGCCTAGGACATGTCAAGCCTTTTATGACAAGGTTCAGAGTAGTTGAAACCAGTGTGGCCCATGAGGCCCCGCCCATACTTACGGGCCACATAGGTCACAAACAACACTGTGACCCTCAGCCTGAGCCCAGACCTCAGGTAAGGCCTCTCTGTGGCTAGATGGAGAGAGAGAATACTGGGCTTGCCATGACCCTCGGCCCCAATTTTTAACCGTAGTTCGGGTTGTCCCTTCACTCTTCCCCAGGGCTCTGCTTTGGAATTCCTCTTTTGGTGGGACACCTGAGGTAACAAACCTGAAAGGAGTCCTCCCATCCCACAGATTGACGAAAAACAATTGGGATCGGGCCAAATCCACAGAGAGCAAGATTCGTCCATGGCCCATGAGGCCTCCCCAACATTCCACGGCCATCGCTGATACAAAATCCAGAGACAAAAGCCTGAGCACGCGCCTCAGACTCGCTCATTCTTCATATCCTGAAGATTTCTTCAGATAAGAACCTACACGGCTCTCGAATGCACCGAAAATATTAGTCTAAGCTGGGCACTAATGCACTGTCTGACAACCTGAGCCCGGACCTCGTGACCAACACCCAGACAGCTGACCGCACACTGAGCACATCAGACCCGCCATGGCCTTAGGTCTTCATCTCTTCCCTACCTCAGTTTTCAGGCTTCAGAACCTAGACCTTATCTGCAATCACTGCACAGGGGTGACTGTGATGCAGAAATCAGATCTCTTCCTTACCCATGGCAAGAAACCTTGTGGTTGGCATGTTGTCCAACGTTCAGTTTAGGAGAAGGCAGCATTCACCCTGAGGCCCCGGCCATTCTTGAGTGCGATGAGGGCATAAAAACGCATTGTGACCCTCAGCGTGAGTCCTGTCCTCTAGTATGTCCTCTCAGTGGCTGGACCATTAGATGTCATAATGGACTTGACATGTCCCTTGGCCCCAATTTTTAACGAGATTTCTGGTTGTCAATTCGCCACTCCCCAAGGCTCTACTCTGGAATCCCTCATTTGGTGGGACACGTGAGTTTGAAAAACAGAACAAAACAAATCAACAACAACAGAATAACGGACTTCTTCCATCCCACAGAATGACCCCAAACTCTTTGGACGGGGCCAAACCCCGAAAGAGTAAGACTCGCCCATTTCCTAGGAAGTCACCCGGAAATTTCACGACCATGACTGACACGATATCCAGAGACAAAAACTTGAGCAAAGCCTCACATTAGCCCTTTTTTCATACCCCGAAGAGTTCTCCTCATGGTCTGAAGATCAGTCCTGCCATACATATGACCCGAAACATAAGCCGAGTATGTGTTTTCAGACAACTGTCCAAATAGCCCGGGCCTCCACACCCTAAAGGCTCAGGCCCCTAGAGCCAAACCTGACGACTGTGCTTCCCTCTCCAAGGGAATTGTATGTGCCCATTCCAATTGGCCAAAACCCTAGTAATAGGATAAACCTCCAAAGTCCCTGAGGCCATCCCAATATTTGTGGCTTCCCTGGACAAACAGGGGCAATCTGGGCCCATCTGAGCACCTACCGGCACTCAGACCCGTAGATGATGTCCCCAGATGTAAAAAGGAACGAACAGGCCCCTAGGAACCTATCGGATCCATTGATTTGGCTTCCAGGCATCTCTCCTCAGAGGCCTGGATTTCAATAACAGCATATGGCTGTTTCTTGACTCACCCATCAGAACAAAACTCATCTACACATGGGAAACTTGCACGATGGAGCTGTGTGAAAGCCTCTCTTTAGGAGAAACCTTCAGGGCCCCAGTGCCACCGATTCATTCCAAGGTCTCCATAGACACAAAATCATATTAGGACACATCCACGGGAGAGTCCATTTCAACTCAGACTCCTCGGTTGCTCCCCCAGATGCAGCAGATCTTACCTGTCTTGTTGCTTGGAGACAATTGGAAATCGAGGTGGGCTACCCAGCCATCCTTCCATAGAACCTTGCTTGAAATCGTGTCCTGGAGCCAACCAACAGGTCTCAATTGTCCTGCAGAAGAATCTTTGCAGTTGGGAGCTTCTCACAACTCCCATCGTGGGATAATCCCCATGGCCTCGTGACCACCCTCCCTTCAAGAAGAGGCCATCAGTGACAGAATGTCCAACCTGAGCGATCGTCAGATCTTCGCCCTGACTTCAGACGCAGGAGATCTCGATTCAGGTCTGGACATTGTGCCTGCCATATCCTCAGCCAGAATCCTAGGCCTAGCTTAGGTTCTCAGACTTCCGTCCTCAGACAACTGGCCCACAAGCCCTCCAGTTTGGCAATCCAGACTACAATGCAGAACACTGCCTGCCCTCCAGAAGAAAAACATTGCCCTCTTGGGCAACCCAGAAACCACAAATGAGGATCAACCTGCATGCCATTCGGCTCTACCCCAAATATATAGGCTGACCTGGGCACTAATGCCCTTTCTGACACAGCCTGAGCCTGGACCTCCTGGCCCCACTCAGAAAGCTGGCCGCACACTGATCACATCGGACCCGCCATGGCCTTAGGTCGTCATCTCTTCTCAACCTCGGTTTTCAGGCTTCAGAACCTAGACCTTATCTCCAATCACGGCCCGGGTTTGAAAATGATGCAGAAATCAGAACTCTTTCCCAATGGCAAGAAACCTTGTGGTTGGCATGTTGTCCAAGATTCAGTGTAGTTGAAACCAGTGTGGCCCATGAGGCCCCGCCATGCTTGCGGGCCACATTGGTCACAAACACACATTGTGACCCTCAGCCTGAGCCCAGTCCTCAGGTAAGGCCTCTCAGTGGCTGGATGGAGAGACAGCATATTGGGCTTGCCATGCCCCTAGGCCCCAATTTTTAACCGTAGTTCGGGTTGTGTCTTCACTCTTCCCAGGGCTCTGCTTTGGAATTCCTCATTTGGTGGGACACCTGAGGTTACAAACCTGAAAGGAATCCTCCCATCCCACAGATTGACGAAAAACAATTGGGATCGGGCCAAATCCACAGAGAGCAAGATTCGTCCATGGCCCATGAGGCCTCCCCAACATTCCACGGCTATCGCTGATACAAAATCCAGAGACAAAAGCCTGAGCACGCGCCTCAGACTCGCTCATCTTCATATCCTGAAGATTTCTTCAGATCAGAACCTACGCGGCAGTCGAATGCACCCAAAATATATAGTCTAACCTGGGCACTAATGCACTGTCTGACAACCTGAGCCCGGACCTCGTGACCAACACCCAGACAGCTGACCACACACTGAGCACATCAGACCCGCCATGGCCTTAGGTCATCATCTCTTCCCTATCTCAGTTTTCAGGCTTCAGAACCTAGACCTTATCTCCAATCACTGCCCAAGGGGTGACTGTGATGCAGAAATCAGAACTCTTCCTTACCCATGGCAAGAAACCTTGTGGTTGGCATGTTGTCCAACGTTCAGTATAGGAGAAACCAGCATTCACCCTGAGGCCCCGCCCATTCTTGATTGCGAAGAGGGCATAAACACGCATTGTGACCCTCAGCGTGAGTCCTGTCCTCTAGTACGTCCTCTCAGTGGCTGGACCATTAGATGTCATAATGGGTTTGATATTCCCTAGGCCCCAATTTTTAACCAGATTTCTTGTGTCCAGACGCCCCTCCCCAGAGCTCTACTGTGGAATCCCTTATTTGGGGGGACACCTGAGTTTGAAAAACAAAACAAAACAAATCAACAACAACAGAGCAACGGACTTCTTCCATCCCACAGAATGACCCCAAACTCTTTGGACGGGGCCAAACCCCCAGAGAGTAAGACTCGTCCATTTCACATTAAGTCACCCGGAAATTTCACGACCATGAGTGACACGATATCCAGAGACAAAAACTTGAGCAAGAGCCTCACACTCGCCCTTTTTTCATATCCCGAAGAGTTCTCCTCATGGTCTGTAGATCAGTCCTGCCATACCTATGACCGAAACAGAAGCCGAGTTTGTGTTTTCAGACAACTGTCCAAACAGCCGTGGCCTACACATCCTACAAGCTCAGGCCCCTGGAGCCAAACCTGACGACTGTGCTTGCCCTCTCCAAGGGAATTGTATGTGCCCATTCCAATGGCCACAACCCTACTAATAGGATAAACCTCCAAAGTCCCTGAGGCCATCCCAATATTTGTGGCTTCCCAGGACAAACAGAGGCAATCTGGGCCCATCTGAGCACCTACCGGCACTCAGACACGTAGACTGATGTCCCCAGAGGCAAAAAGGAATGAACAGGCCCCTAGGCACCTATCGGATCCATTGCTTTGGCTTCCAGGCATCTCTCCTCCGAGGCCTGGATTTCAATAACAGCATATGGCTGTTTCTTGACTCACCCATCAGAACAAAACTCATCTACACATGGGAAACTTGCACGATGGAGCTGTGTGAAAGCCTCTCTTTAGGAGAACCCTTCAGGACCCCAGTGCCACCGCTTCATTCCAAGGTCTCCATAGACGCAAAATCATATTAGGACACATCCACGGGAGAGTCCATTTCAACTGAGCCTCCTCGGTTGCTCCCCAGATCCAGCAGATCTAACCTGTCTTGTTGCTTGGAGACAATTGGAATGCGAGGTGGGCTGCCCAGCCACCCATCCTTAGAACCCTGCTCGGAATCGTTGTCCTGGAGCCAACCAACAGGTCTCAATTGTCCTGCAGAAGAATCTTTGCAGTTAGGAGCTTCTCACAACTCCCATCGTGGGAAAACCCCCATGGAATCGTGATCCACCCCCCTTTCAAGAAGGGGCCATCAAGGACAGAATGTCCAACCTGAGCAATCGTCTGATCCTCGCCCTGATTTCAGATGCACAGGATCTCGATTCAGGTCTGGAGATTGCGCCGGCCATATCCTCACCCAGAATCCTAGGCCTAGCTTGAGTTCTCAGACTTCCGTCCTCAGACTACTGACCCACAAGCCCTCCAGTTTGGCAATCCAGACTACAATGCAGCACTCGGCCTGCCCTCCAGAAGAAAAACATTGCCCTCTGGGGCTACCCAGAAACCCCAAATGAGGATCAACCTGCACGCCATTCGGCTGTACCCCAAATATATAGGCTGAACTGGGCACTAATGTCCTTTAGACACAGCCTGAGCCTGGACCTCCTGGCCCCACCCAGACAGCTGGCCGCACACTGAGCACATCGGACCCGCCATGGCCTTAGGTCGTCATCTGTTCTCAACCTCGGTTTTCAGGCTTCAGAACCTAGACCTTATCTCCAATCACGGCCCGGGTTTGAAAATGATGCAGAAATCAGAACACTTTCCCCATGGCAAGAAACCTTGTGGTTGGCATGTTGTCCATGGTTCTGTGTAGTTGAAACCAGTGTGGCCCATGAGGCCCCGCCCATGCTTGCGGGCCTCATTGGTCACAAACACACATTGTGACCCTCAGCTGAGCCCAGTCCTCAGGTAAGGCCTCTCAGTGGCTGGATGGAGAGACAGCATATTGGGCTTGCCATGCCCCTAGGCCCCAATTTTTAAACATAGTTCCAGTTGTGTCTTCACTCTTCCCCAGTGCTCTGCTTTGGAATTCCTCTTTAGGTGGGACACCTGAGGTAACAAACCTGAAAGGAGTCCTCCCATCCCACAGATTGACGAAAAACAATTGGGATCGGGCAAAATCCACAGAGAGCAAGATTCGTCCATGGCGCATGAGGCCTCCCCAACATTCCACGGCCATCGCTGATACAAAATCCAGAATCAAAAGCCTGAGCACGCGCCTCAGACTCGCTCATTCTTCATATCCTGAAGAGTTCTTCTGATAAGAACCTACACGGTACTCGAATGCACCCAAAATATATAGTCTAACCTGTGCACTAATGCACTGTCTGACAACCTGAGCCCGGACCTCGTGACCAACACCCAGACAGCTGACCGCACACTGAGCACATCAGACCCGCCATGGCCTTAGGTCATCATCTCCCCCCTACCTCTGTTTTCAGGCTTCAGAACCTGGACCTTAACTCCAATCACTGCCTAGGGGTGACTGTGATGCAGAAATCAGATATCTTCCTTACCCATGGCAAGAAACCTTGTGGTTGGCATGTTGTCCAACGTTCAGTGTAGGAGAAACCAGCATTCACCCTGAGGCCCCACCCATTCTTGAGTGCGACGAGGGCATAAAAACGCATTGTGACCCTCAGCGTGAGTCCTGTCCTCTAGTACGTCCTCTCAGTGGCTGGACCATTAGATGTCATAATGGGCTTGACATGTCCCTAGGCCCCAATTTTTAACCAGATTTCTGGTTGTCCAATCGCCCCTTCCCAGGGCTCTACTCTGGAATCCCTCATTTGGTGGGACACCTGAGGTTGAAAAACAAAACAAAACAAATCAACAACAGGGGCGCCAGGGTGGCTCAGTGGATTAAGCCGCTGCCTTCGGCTCAGGTCATGATCTCAGTGTCCTGGGATCGAGCCCCGCATCGTGCTCTTTGCTCAGCGGGAGCCTGCTTCTCTCTCTCTGCCTGACTCTCTGCCTACTTGTGATTTCTCTCTCTGTCAAATAAATAATAAATAAAATCTTAAAAAAAAAACAACAACAACAGAACAACGGACTTCTTCCATCCCACAGAATGACCCCAAACTCTTTGGACGGGGCCAAACCCCTAGAGAGTAAGACTCGTCCATTTCACATTAAGTCACCCGGAAATTTCACGACCATGATTGACACGATATCCAGAGACAAAAACTTGAGCAAGAGCCTCACACTCGCCCTTTTTTCATATCCCGAAGAGTTCTCCTCATGGTCTGTATATCAGTCCTGCCATACCTATGACCTGAAACAGAAGCCGAGTTTGTGTTTTCAGACAACTGTCCAAACAGCCGTGGCCTACACATCCTACAGGCTCAGGCCCCTGGAGCCAAACCTGACGACTGTGCTTGCCCTCTCCAAGGGAATTGTATGTGCCCATTCCAATGGCCACAACCCTACTAATAGGATAAACCTCCAAAGTCCCTGAGGCCATCCCAATATTTGTGGCTTCCCAGGACAAACAGGGGCAATCTGGGCCCATCTGAGCACCTACCGGCACTCAGACCCGTAGACTGATGTCCCCAGAGGTAAGAAGGAACGTACATGCCCCTAGGCACCTATCGGTTCCATTGCTTTGGCCTCCAGGCATCTCTCCTCCGAGGCCTGGATTCAAAAACAGCATATGGCTGTTTCTTGACTCACCCATCAGAACAAAACTCATCTACACATGGGAAACTTGCACGATAGAGCTGTGTGAAAGCCTCTCTTTAGGAGAACCCTTCAGGTCCCCAGTGCTACCGCTTCATTCCAAGGACTCCATAGACGCAAAATCATATTAGCACACATCCACGGGAGAGTCGATTTCAACTGAGCCTCCTCGGTTGCTCCCTCAGATCCAGCAGATCTAACCTGTCTTGGTGCTTTGAGACAATTGGAATGCGAGTTGGGCTGCCCAGCCACCCATCCTTAGAACCCTGCTCGGAATCGTTGTCCTGGAGCCAACCAACAGGTCTCAATTGTCCTGCAGAAGAATCTTTGCAGTTGGGAGCTTCTCACAACTCCCATCGTGGGAAAACCACCATGGACTCGTGATCCACCCCCCCCTTTAAGAAAGGGCCATCAAGGACAGAATATCCAACCTGAGCAATCGTCTGAACCTCGCCCTGACTTCAGATGCACGAGATCTCGATTCAGGTCTGGAGATTGTGCCTGCCATATCCTCACCGAGAATCCTAGGACTAGCTTGAGTTCTCAGACTTCCGTCCTCAGACTACTGACCCACAAGCCCTCCAGTTTGGCAATCCAGACTACAATGCAGCACTCTGCCTGCCCTCCAGAAGAAAAATATTGCCCTCTGGGGCTATCCAGAAACCCCAAATGAGGATCAACCTGCACGCCATTCGGCTGTACCCCTAATATATAGGCTGACCTGGGCACTAATGTCCTTTAGACACAGCCTGAGCCTGGACCTCCTGGCCCCACCCAGACAGCTGGCCGCACACTGAGCACATTGGACCTGCCTTGTCCTTAGGTCGTCATCTCTTCTCAACCTCGGTTTTCAGGCTTCAGAACCTAGACATTATCTCCAATCACGGCCCGGGTTTGAAAATGATGCAGAAATCAGAACTCTTTCCCCATGGCAAGAAACCTTGTGGTTGGCATGTTGTCCAAGATTCAGTGTAGTTGAAACCAGTGTGGCCCATGAGGCCCCGCCCATGCTTGCGGGCCACATTGGTCACAAACACACATTGTGACCCTCAGCCTGAGACCAGTCCTCAGGTAAGGCCTCTCAGTGGCTGGATGGAGAGACAGCATATTGGGCTTGCCATACCCCTAGGCCCCAATTTTTAACCGTAGTTCGGGTTGTGACTTCAGTCTTCCCCAGGGCTCTGCTTTGGAATTCCTCTTTTGGTGGGACACCTGAGGTATCGAACCTGAAAGAAGTCCTCCCATACCACAGATTGACGAAAAACAAGTGGGATCGGTCCAAATCCACAGAGAGCAAGATTCGTCCATGGCCAATGAGGCCTCCCCAACATTCCACGGCCATCGCTGATACAAAATCCAGAGACAAAAGCCTGAGCACGCGCCTCAGACTCGCTCATTCTTCATATCCTGAAGACATCTTCAGATAAGAACCTATACGGCACTCGAATGCACCCAAAATTGATAGTCTAACCTGGGCACTAATGCACTATCTGACAACCTGAGCCCAGACCTCGTGACCAACATCCAGACAGCTTACCGCACACTGAGCACATCAGACCCTCCATGGCCTTAGGTCATCATCTCTTCCCTACCTCAGTTTTCAAGCTTCAGAACCTAGACCTTATCTCCAATCACTGCCCAGGGGTGACTGTGATGCAGAAATCAGAATTCTTCCTTACCCATGGCAAGAAACCTTGTGGTTGGCATGTTGTCCAATGTTCACTGTAGGAGAAACCAGCCTTCACCCTGAGGCAGCGCCCATTCTTGAGTGAGACGAGGGCATAAACACGCAATGTTACCCTCAGCGGGAGTCCTGTCTTCTAGTACGTCCTCTCAGTGGCTGGACCATTAGATGTCATAATGGGCTTGACATGTCCCTAGGCCCCAATTCTTAACCAGGTTTCTGGTTGTCCAGTCGCTCCTCCCCAGGGCTCTGCTCTGGAATCCCTCATTTGGTGGGCCACGTGAGGTTGAAAAACAAAACAAAACAAATCAACAACAACAGAACAACGGACTTCTTCCATCCCACAGAATGACCCCAAACTCTTTGGACGGGGCCAAACCCCCAGAGAGTAAGACTCGTCCATTTCCCATGAAGTCACCCGTAAATTACACGACCATGAGTGACACGATCCAGAGACAAAACAAAACAAATCAACAACAACAGAAAAACGGACTTCTTCCCAGGACAAACAGGGGCAATCTGGGCCCATTTGAGCACCTACTGGCACTCAGATACGTAGACTGATGTCCCCAGAGGTAAAAAGGTACGAACAGGCCCCTAGGAACCTATCGGATCCATTGCTTTGGCTTCCAGGCATTTCTCCTCAGAGGCCTGGATTTCAATAACAGCATATGGCTGTTTCTTGACTCACCCATCAGAACAAAACTCATCCACACATGGGAAACTTGCACAATGGAGCTGTGTGAAAGCCTCTCTTTAGGTGAACCCTTCAGGGCCCCAGTGCCACTGCTTCATTCCAAGGTCTCCATAGACGCAAAATTATATTAGGACGCATCCACGGAAGAGTCGATTTCAACTGAGCCTCCTCGGTTGCTCCCCCAGATCCAGCAGATCTAACCTGTCTTGTTGCTTGGAGACAATTGGAATGCGAGGTGGTCTGCCCAGCCACCCATCTTTAGAACCCTGCTCGGAATCGTTGTCCTGGAGCCAACCAACAGGTCTCAATTGTCCTGCAGAAGAATCTTTGCAGTTGGGAGCTTCTCACAACTCCGATCGTGGGAAAACACCCATGGACTCGTGATCCACCCCCCCTTCAAGAAGGGGCCATCAAGGACAGAAAGTCCAACCTGAGCAATCGTCTGTTCCTCGCCCTGACTTCAGATGCACGAAATCTCGATTCAGGTCTGGAGATTGCGCCTGCCATATCCTCACGCAGAATCCTAGGCCTACCTTGAGTTCTCAGACTTCCGTCCTCAGACTACTGACCCACAAGCCCTCCAGTTTGGCAATCCAGACTACAATGCAGCACTCTGCCTGCCCTCCAGAAGAAAAACATTGCCCTCTTGGGCTACCCAGAAACCCCAAATGAGGATCAACCTGCACGCCATTCGGCTGTACCCCAAATATATAGGCTGAACTGGGCACTATGTCCTTTAAACACAGCCTGAGCCTGGACCTCCTGGCCCCACCCAGACAGCTGGCCGCACACTGAGCACATCGGAACCGCCATGGCCTTAGGTCGTCATCTCTTCTCAACCTCGGTTTTCAGGCTTCCGAACCAAGACCTTATCTCCAATCACGGCCCGGGTTTCAAAATGATGCAGAAATCAGAACTCTTTCCCCATGGCAAGAAATCTTGTGGTTGGCATGTTGTCCAATTTCAGTGTAGTTGAAACCAGTGTGGCCCATGAGGCCCCACCCATGCTTGCGGGCCTCATTGGTCACAAACACACATTGTGACCCTCAGCCTGAGCCCAGTCCTCAGGTAAGGCCTCTCAGTGGCTGGATGGAGAGACAGCATATTGGGATTGCCATGCCCCGAGGCCCCAATTTTAACCATAGTTCGGGTTGTCCCTTCACTCTTCCCCAGGGCTCTGCTTTGTAATTCCTCTTTTGGTGGGACACCTGAGGCAACAAACCTGAAAGGAGTCCTCCCATCCCACAGATTGACGAAAAACAATTGGGATCAGGCCAAATCCACAGAGAGCAAGATTCGTCCATGGCCCATGAGGCCTCCCCAACATTCCACCGCCATCGCTGATACAAAATCCAGAGACAAAGCCTGAGCACGCGCTTCAGACTCGCTCATTCTACATATCCTGAAGAGTTCTTCAGATAAGAACGTAAAAGGCACTGGAATGCACCCAAAATATATAGTCTAACCAGGGCACTAATGCACTGTCTGACAACCTGATCCCGGAACTCGTGACCAACACCCAGACAGCTGACCGCACACTGAGCACATCAGACCCGCCATGGCCTTAGGTCATCATCTCTTCCCTACCTCAGCTTTCAGGCTTCAGAACCTAGACCTTATCTCCAATCACTGCCCAGGGGTGACTGTGATGCAGAAATCAGAACTCTTCCTTACGCATGGCAAGAAACCTTGTGGTTGGCATTTTGTCCAACGTTCACTGTAGGGGAAACCAGCATTCACCTTGAGGCCCCGCCCATTCTTGAGTGCGACAAGGGCATAAACACGCATTGTGACCCTCAGCGTGAGTCCTGTCCTCTAGTACATCCTCTCAGTGGCTGGACCATTAGATGTCATAATGGGTTTGACATGTCCCTAGGCCCCAATTTTTAACCAGATTTCTGGTTGTCCAGTCGCCCCTCCCCAGGGCTCTACTCTGGAATCCCTCATTTGGTGGGACACCTGAGGTTCAAAAACAAAACAAAACAAATCAACAACAACAGAGCAACGGACTTCGTCCATCCTACAGAATAACCCCAAACTCTTTGGACGGGGGCAAACCCCCAGAGAGTAAGACTCGTCCATTTCCCATGAAGTCACCCGGAAATTTCACGACCATGAGGGACACGATATCCAGAGACAAAAACTTGAGCAAAGCCTCACACTCACACTTTTTTCATATCCCGAAGATTTCTCCTCATGGTCTGTAGATCAGTCCTGCCATACCTATGACCCGAAATATAAGCCGAGTTTGTGTTTTCAGACAACTGTCCAAGCAGCCCTGGCCTACACACCCTACAGGCTCCGGCCCCTGGAGCCAAACCTGACGACTGGTTTGCCCTCTCCAAGGGAATTGTATGTGCCCATACCAATGGCCACAACCCTCCTAAGAGTATATACCTCCCATGTCCCTAAGGCCATCCCAATATTTGTGGCTTCCCAGGACAAACAGGGGCAATCTGGGCCCATCTGAGCACCTACCGGCACTCACACCCGTAGACTGATGTCCCCAGAGGTAAAAAGGAATGAACAGGCCCCTAGGCACCTATTGGATCCATTGCTTTGTTTTACAGGCATCTATCCTCAGAGGCCTGGATTTGAATAACAGCATATGGCTCTCTTAACTCACCCATCAGAGCAAATCTCATCTACACATGGGAAACTTGCACGATGGAGCTGTGTGAAAGCCTCTCTTTATGAGAACCCTTCAGGGCTCCAGTGCCACCGCTTCATTCCAAGGTCTCCATGGAAACAAAATCATATACGACAAATCCACGGGAGAGTCCATTTCAACTCAGGCTTCTCGGTTACTCCCCCAGATCCAGCAGATCTAACCTATCTTGTTGCTTGGAGACAATTGGAATGCGAGGTGGGCTACCCAGCCATCAATCCTTAGAACGCTGCTCGGAATCGTTGTCCTAGAGCCAACCAACAGGTCTCAATAGTCCTGCAGAATAATCTTTGCATTTGGGAGCTTCTCACAAGTCCCATTGTGGGAAAAACCCCTTGGCCTCGTGATCCACCCTCCTTTCAAGAAGGGGCCATCAGGGACAGAATGTCCAACCTGAGCCATCGTCTGTTCCTCGCCCTGACTTCAGATGCACGAGATCTCGATTCAGGTCTGTAGATTGTGCCTGCCATGTCCTCACCCAGAAACCGAGGCCTAGCTTGGTTTCTCAGACCTCCGTCCTCAGACGACTGGCCCACAAGCCCTCCAGTTTGAAATACAGAACTACAATGCAGCACTCTGCCTGACCTCCAGAAGAAAAACATTGCCCTCTAGGGCTACCTAGAAACCCCAAATGAAGATCAATGGGGCATACCATTCGGCTGTACCCCTAATATATAGGATGACCTGGGCACCAATGCCCTTTCTGACACAACCTGATCCTGGAACTCCTGGCCCCACCCAGACAGCTGGCCGCAAACTGAGCACATCGGACCTGCCATGGCCTTAAATCGTCATCTCTTCTCAACCTCTTTTTTCAGCCTTCAGAACCTAGACCTTATCTCCAATCACGGCCCGGGTTTGAAAATGATGCAGAAATCAGAACTCTTTCCCCATGGCAAGAAACCTTGGGTTTGCAATGTTGTCCAAGGTTCAGTGTAGTTGAAACCAGTGTGGCCCATGAGGCCCCGCCCATGCTTGCCGGCCACATTGGTCACAAACACACATTGTGACCCTAAGCCTGAGCCCAGTCCTCAGGTAAGGCCTCTCAGTGGCTGGATGGAGAGACAGCATATTGGGCTTGCCATGCCCCTAGGCCCCAATTTTTAACCATAGTTCAGGTTGTCCCTTCACTCTTCCCCAGGGCTCTGCTTTCGAATTCCTATTTTGGTTGGACCCCTTAGGTAACAAACTTGAAAGGAGTCCTCCCATCCCACAGATTGATGAAAAATAATTGGGATCGGGCCAAGTCCACAGATAGAAAGATTCGTCCATGGCCCATGAGGCCTCCCCAACATTCACGGCCATCGCTGATACAAAATCCAAAGACAAAAGCCTGAGCACGCGCCTCAGATTCGTTCATTCTTCATATCCTGAAGAGTTCTTCAGATAAGAAACTACTCGACACTCGAATGCACCCAAAATATATAGTCTAACCTGGGCACTAATGCACTGTCTGACAACCTGAGCCCGGACCTCGTGACCAACACCCAGACAGTTGATCACACACTGAGCACATCAGACCCGCCATGGCCTTAGGTCATCATCTCTTCCCTACCTCAGTTTTCAGGCTTCAGAACCTAGACCTTATCTCCAATCACTGCCCAGGGGTGACTGTGATGCAGAAATCAGAACTCTTCCTTACCCATGGAAAGAAACCTTGTGGTAGGCATGTTGTCCAACGTTCAGTGTAGGAGAAACCAGCATTCACCCTGAGGCCCCGCCCATTCTTGAGTGCGACGAGGGCATAAACACGCATTGTGACCCTCAGCGTGAGTCCTGTCCTCTAGTACGTCCTCTCAGTGGCTGGACCATTAGATGTCATAATGGGCTTGACATGTCCCTAGGCCCCAATTTTTAAACAGATTTATGGTTGTCCAGTCGCCCCTCCCCAGGGCTCTACTCTGGAATCCCTCATTTGGTGCGACACCTGAGGTTGAAAAACAAAACAAATCAACAACAACAGAACAACGGATTTCTTCCTTCCCACAGAATGACCACAAACTCTTTGGACGGGGCCAAACCCCCAGAGATTAAGACTCGTCCTTTTCCCATGAAGTACCCGGAAATTTCACGACCATGAGTGAAACCATATCCAGAGACAAAACCTTGAGCAAGAGCCACACACTCGCCCTTTTTTCATATCAAGAAGAGTTCTCCTCATTGTCTGTAGATCAGTCCTGCCATACCTATGACCCGAAACACAAGCCGAGTTTGTGTTTACAGACAACTGTCCAAACAGCCCTGGCCTCCACACCCTACAGGCTCAGGCCCCTGGAGCCAAACCTGACGACTGTGCTTGCCTTCTCCAAGGGAATTGTATCTGCCCATTCCAATTACCACAACCCTAGTAATAGGATAAACCTCCAAAGTCCCTGAAGCCATCCCAATATTTGTGGCTTCCCAGGACAAACAGGGGCAATCTTGGCCCATCTGAGCACCTCCTGGCACTCATACCCGTAGACTGATGTCCCCAGAGTTAAAAAGGAACGAACAGGCCCATAGGCACCTATCGGATATATTGCTTTGGTTTCCAGGCATCTCTCCTTAGAGATCCTTAGAACCCTTAGAACCCTGCTCTTGCATCGTTCCTTATCGGACATCCTTGAGCAATCCAGCAGGCCTCGACTGTCCCACAGGAGTCCTTGTGCATGGACCACCTCACAATTCATATCATGGAAATCTTCCAAGGTCACATGATGCCCCCAATCTTCATGAAGTCGGATAATGTAAAGAAACTCCAACCTGAGCCAACGGCTGATCTTCGCCTTGACTTCAGATGCATGAGATCTTGATTAAGCTCTTCAGAGTGTACCTGCTGTGCCCTCACCCCAAAACCTAAGCATAGCTAGTGTTCTCAGACTTCCGTCCTCACTCTCCTGGACCACACGCCCTCCATTTTGGGATTTCCGTTGTCACAGTGCTGACCTCTGCCTGCCCTCTAGAAGAAAAACGTTGCCCTATGGTTATACCCAGAAACCTCAAATGAGGATAAACCTGCATGCACCTCAACTGTACACCAATTATATAGTCTAGCCTGTGCACTGATGCCCTGTATGACACAATCTGAGGCCTGAATTCCCAACCGACACCCAGACAGCTTGCCGTACACTGAGAACATCTGAACCGCCATGGCCTTAGGTTGCCATCTCTTTCCAACCTGGTTTTCAGGCTACCGAAACCTAGACCTTATCTCTACTCATTTCCCATGGGTGAACGTGATCCAGAAATCTTAACTCCTCCCTCTCTCTCGCCAGAATCTTGTGGTTGGCATCTTATCCAAAGTTCAGTGTAGGACCCCTGTAGGGCCTACAGTAGTAGTAGTAGGCCCCTGAGGGTAGTGTAGGGTCCCTGAGGCCCTGCCCATGCTTAAGAGCTGCGGTGGGCACAAACACACATTGGGACCCTCAGTTTGAGCCCTGTCCTCAAGTAAAGCATCTCAGTGGCTGGACCATGAGCCCGCATATGGGGCCTGCCATGCCCCATGTCACCCAATCTTAACCAGAGGTAGAGACATCTAGTCACCCCTACTCAGGGCTATGCTCTGGAATCCCTCTTTGGTGGGACATTTGAGGTAAGTAATCACAGAAAGGATTCCTCCCACCCACAGAATGACACCAATCACTTGGGATCAGGACATCCCCAGAGGGAAAGACTCGTCTATGGCCCATGAGGCCAGCCCGACATTCCACGGCCACTATTGACACAAAATCCAGAGTCATAAGCCTCACCCTTAGGTCATAGCCCAAAAAATTCTCCTCATAGTCTGTAGATCGGGCCTGCCATACCTACGTCCCCAAACCTGAGCCGAGTTTTGTTTTCAGACTTCTATCCTGACACCCCTGTCCCACACACCCTCCAGGCTGAGGCCCCTGGAGCCACACCTCAAGACTGTGTCTGCCCTCTCCAAGGAAATTCTTCCCATTCCATTGGCCACAACCCTACAGATTAGGAGAAACCTCCAAAGTCACAGAGGCCATTCCAATAGTGTAGGCCACCCAGTACAAAGAGGGGTGATCTGTCACAAGCTGAGCAACGACCTCAACTCACCCGTAGACAGATATCCCAAGAGAAAGGTATTAAACTGGACAGGCCCCTAGAACGTAATTGGTTCCATTGCTTTTGTTTCTAAGCATCTCTCCTCAGTGGCCTGTTTTCCATTACCAGCATATGGGGGATTCCAGAGATACCAATCAGAACAAATCTTGTCTCCACATGGGAAACTTATCCTTTGGAGCTCTGCAAAAACCTCCAGTTAGGAGAAAGCTTCAGGTAACCGGAGCCACTGCCCTATTCCAAGGTCTCCATGGACAGAAACCCGCATTATGACCATTCGGCAGGAGAGTACATTTCAACTCAGCCCCCTTGATTACTCCCCCAGAGCCGGAATATCATACCTGCCTTGTCGCTAGGAGACAACTGGAATGCAAAGCAGACTCTCTAGGCATCCATCGTTGGAATCCTGCTCTGGCGCCGTTCCATATGGGATGTCCTAGGAGCCTTCCAACTGGTCTTGGCTGTCCCGCCGAAGGAATCCTTGCAGATTGGAGCATCTCACAACTCCTATTGTGGGAAAACCTACATGGCCTACATGGCATCATGAGATGCTCCCCTTTATAAAGGGGCCATCATGGACAATATCAGAATATGGGGGTTTCCTAAGGAAATAATCAGAACAGATCTCATCTCCACATGAGAAACTTGCTCTTTGGAGCTGTATCAATACCTCAGGTTAGGAGGATCCTTCAGGGCGCTGGCACCATGGCCCAATTTCAAGGTCTCCAAGGACACAAACTTACATTATGATCCATCCTCAGGAGAGTCCATTTCAAATCAGCCCCCTCGGCTGCTCACCCAGAGCCAGCAGATCAAACATGCCTTGTCACTAGGAGACAGTTGGAATGCGAGGTGGGCTGCCCAGGCATCCATCCTTAGAAGCCTGCTCTGGAAAATTTCTTTATGGGACGTCTTGAATCCAACCAACCTGTCTTGACTGTCTCGCAGAATGAATCCTTGTGGTTTGAAGCATCACACAATCCCACTGTGAGAAAACCTCCATTTCCTCATGATGCCCCACACCTTCATAAATGGGCCATCATGGACAGAAACTCCATCCTAAGCCAAAGTCTGATCCTCGCCCTGAATTCAGAAGCACGAGATCTCGATTCAGCAGTTGAGAGTGTGCCTGCTGTGCCCTCGCCCCGAAACCTAAGCTTAACTTGTGTTCGCAGACTTCCGTCTTCACAATCCTGGCCACACCCCTCCACTTTGGCAATTCTGGAGACACAATGCAGCACTCTGCCTGCCCTCCAGAAGAAAAATGTTGCCCTATAGGGCTAACCAGAAACGCCAAATGAGTAACAACCTGCATGCCACTCGACCATACCCCAATTATACAATCTAGCCTGTGCACTAAAGCCCTGTCTGACACAGCCTGAAGGCAGACCTCCAGTCCACACCCAGACAGCTGGTCGTACACTGAGCATATCAAACCCACAATGGCTTTCGGCCATCATCTCTACCCAACCTCCGTTTTCACCTTCAGAACCTAGACCTTATCTCCACTCACTGCTCAGGAGTGAACGTGATACAAGAATCAGAAATTCTCCTTCGCCATGGCAAGAAACCTTGTGGTTGGCATGTTGTCCAATGTTCATAGTAGGAGAAAGCAGCATGGACTATGAGGCCCCACCTATCCCTGAGGGCTACAATTTGCACAAACACACATTGTGACCCTCAGCGTGAGCCCTATCCTCAAGTAAAGCCTCTTAGTGACTGGAACAACAGCCCACATATGGGGCTTGCCAAGCCCCTAGTCCCCCAATCTCAACCAGAGTTAGAGATGTCTAGTCACCCCTACTCAGGGCTCTGCTCTGGAATCCCTCTTTGGTGGGACACCTGAAGTAAAAAAAAAAAAAATACAGAAAGGACTCTTCCCATTCAGAGAATGATCCCAACCACTTGGGGTCAGGCCAAATCAGCAGGGAAAGACTTGTCCATGGCCCTTGAGGACACCCCGACATTCCACGGCCACCGTAGGCACAAAATCAAGAGACAAGAGCCTGAGCAAACGCCACATACTCGCCCTTTGTTCATAGCCCGGAAAATTCTCATGGTCTGTAGATCGAGCCTTCATACATACATCCCCAAACCTAAGCTGAGTTTGTGTTTTCAGACTTCTGTCCCCACAGTCCTGGCCCACATACCATCCATGCTGGGGCCCCTGGAGCCACACCTGAGGACTGTGGCTTCCCTCTCCAGGGGAATTCTGCCATTTCCATTGGCCACAACCCTATAGATTAGGAGAAACCTCCAAACTCCCCGAGGCCATCCCAATAGTGTTGGCTGCCCAGGACAAACAGGGATGATCTTTCACAAGTTAGGAAAGTACCTCCACTCAGACCCAGAGACAGATATCCCCATAGAATAAGATTGAACTGGACAGGCACTTAGGCCCTAATCACATCCATTGCTTTTGTTTCCAGGCATCTCTCCTCAGAGGCCTGGTTACCCATACCAGCATATGGGGGATTACTGAGGCACTCATAGAAAAATCTCGTCTCCACATAGGAAATGTACTCTTTGGAGCTCTATAAAAACCTCTGTTTAGAAGAATCTTTCAGGGCCCCGGATCAAGCGCCCCATTCCAAGGTCTCCATGGACTTAAACCCACATTATGATCTATCCTCGGTAGAGTCCATGTCAACTCATCCCCCTTGGTTTCTCCCCCAGGGCCTGCAGATCAAACCTGCCTTGTTGCTAGGAGACAACTAGAATGGGAGGCGGGCTGCCCAGGCATCCATCCTTAGAACTCTACTCTGGAGTCGTTCCATATGGGACATCCTAGAGCCATCCAACAGGTCTCAAGTGTCCCACAGAAGGAATCGTTGCAGTCTGGTGCATCTCACAACTCCCATTGTGGGAAAATCTTCATGGCCTCTTGAGATGCTCCACTTTATAAAGGGGCCATCATGGACAGAAACTCCAACCTGAACAAACGTCTGATATTCGCCCTGGCTTCAGGTGCATGAGATCTTGATTCAGCTCTGCAGAGTGTGCTTTCTGTGCCCTCACCCCAAAAACTAAGCCTAGCTTGTGTTCTCAGACTACCGTCCTCACACCCCTGGCCCAAAAGCCCTACAATTTGGCAATACTGGGGCCACAATGCAGCACTCTGCCTGGCCTCCAGAAGAAAAACGTTGCCTTATGGAGCTACCTAGAAACCCGAATGAGGATCAACTGAACACCACTCGACTGCACCCCAAATGTACAGTGGACCCTGTCTAATGCCCTGTCTGACACAGCATGAGCCCACACCTCCAGACCTACGCTCAACAGCTAGCCACACACTGAGCTCATTGTACCCATCAGGTCCTTAGGTCTTCATCTCTTCCCAACCTCGGTTTTCGGGTTTCAGAACCTAGACCTAAACTCCAATCACTGTCCAGGGGTGAACGTGATGCAGAAATCACAACTCTTCCTTCGCCATGGCCGGAAACCTTGTGGTTGGCATATTCTCCAACGTTCAGTGTAGGAGAATCCAGCGTGGCCCATGAGGCCCTTCCCATGCTTGAGGGCCTTGTTGGGCACAAATAGGCATTGTGACCCTCAGCATGAGCCCTGTCCTCAAGGAAGACCTCTCAGTGTCTGAATCAAGAGCCCACATATTGGACTTGCCATGCCCCTAGGCCCCCAAACTTAAACAGAGGTGGGGTTATCCAGTTGTCCCTCCCAAGGACTCTGCTCTGGAATCCCTCTTTTATTGGCACACATGAGGTACATAAAATAAAATGAAAAACAGAAAGGACTCCTCCCATTCCACAGAATGTACCCAAACTCTTGGGATTGGGTCAAATCCTCAGAGAAGGAAAGCCGTCCACAACCCATGAGGCCAAGCCAGCATTCGACCCACATTGTTGACACAAATCCAGAGACAAAACCTGAGCAAGCACCTCAAACTCACCCTTTTTCATATCCCGAAGTGTTATCACGGTCTGTTGATTGGGCGTGCCATACCTATGTCCCCAATTCTAAGTTGAATTTGTGTTTTCAGACTTCTGTCCCCACAGGCCTGGCCCACACACCCTCAAGGCTGGTCCCCTAGAGCCAAACTCAGAACTGTGCCTGCCCTCTCCAGGGGAATTCTGCCCATTCCATTGGCCACAACCCTATAGATTAGGAGAAACTCCAAAATCCCGAGGCCATTCCCAATATTATAGGCTGACCAGGACAAACACGTTCGATCTGACACAAGCCGAGCAACTACCTCCCCTCAGATCCATAGACACGTATCCCCAGGAAAGAGATTGAGCCGGACAGGCACCTAGGCCTTAATCATATCCATTGCTTTTGTTTCCAGGCATCTCTCCTCAGAGGCCTGGTTTCCAATACCAGCATATGGGAGATTCCTTAGGCACTCATCAAAACAATTCTCTTCTCTACATAGGAAACGTACTCTTTAGAGCTCCATCAAAACCTCCGGTTATGAACATCCCTCAAGGCCCCGGATCAAGCACCCCATTCCAAGGTCTCAATGGACACAAATGCACATTATGACCCATCCTCAACTCACCCATTTCAACACACCCGCCTCGGTTACTCCCCTAGATCCAGCAGATCGAACTTGCCTTGGCGCTATGCGACACCTGGAATGGGAGGCAGGCTGCCCAGGCATCCATCCTTAGAACCCTGCTCTGGATAACTTCCTTATGGGATGTCCTGGAGCCATCCAGCAGGTCTCGACTGTCCCACGGAAGGAATCATTGCGGTTTGGAGCATCTCACAATTTCCCATCGTGGGAAAACCTCCATGGCCTCGTGACACCCTCCCCTTCATGAAGGGGCCGTCATGGACAGAAACTCCAACCTGAGCCAACGTCTGATCCTAGCTCTGTCTTCAGGTACACGGGATCTCGAATCATCTCTGCAGAGGGTTCCTGCCGTGCCCTCACCCCGAAATCTAAGTCTGGCTTGTGTTCTCAGAATTTTTTCCTCACACTCCTGGCCCACAAGCCTTCCAGTTTGGGAATTCTGGAGCCACTATGTGGCACTGTGTCTTCCTTCCAGAAGAAAAACGTTGCCCTCTGGGGCTACCCGGTAACCACAAATGAGTACCAACCAGCACGAAACTCGACTGCACCCCAATGATACAGTCTAGCCTGGGCACTAATTCCCTGTCTGCCACAGCCTGAGCCTGCACCTCCCAACCCACACTCAACAGCTGGCCGAACACTGAGCACATCAGACACACCATGGCCTTAGGTCTTCATCTCTACCCAACCTCAGTTTTCAGGCTTCAGGACCTAGACCTTAAATCCAATCACATTCCAGGAGTGAAAGTGTTGCAGAAATTAGAACTCCTTCTTCCCCATGGCCAGAAATCTTGTGGTTGCCATATTGTGCAACGTTCAGTGTAGGAGAAACCAGCATGGTACATTAGGCCACGCCCTGACTTGAGGGGCTCCTTGGGCAGAAAAACACATTGTGAAACTCAATGTGAGCCCTATGCTCAATAAAGGCCTCACAGTATCTGGACCAAGAGCCCACATATGGGGCTTGCCATGTTCTTAGGTCCCAATGTTAACCAGAGTTCTGGTTGTCCAGTCGCCCCTCCCCAGGACTCTGCTGTGGAATCCCTCTTTTGGTGGTCCACCTGAGGTAAAAAAAAAAAAAAAAAAAAAACAACCAGAAAGGCCTCCTCCCTTCCCACAGAATGACCCCAAACTCTTGGGATTGGGTCAAATCCCCAGAAAGGGAGCCTCATCGATGGCCCATGAGGACACCCGGACATTCCATGGCAATCGGTGACACATATCCAGAAAAAAATAAGCATGAGCAAGCACCTCACTTTCGCCCTTTGTTCATATCCAGAAGAGTTCTCCTCACGGTCTATATATTGGGCCGGCCATACCTACAGACCCAAACCTAAGTGGAGTTTGTGTTTTCAGACTTTTGTCCAAATAGCCCTGGACCACACACGCTCCACACTTGGGTCCCTAGAGCCACACCTCAGGACTGTGCTTCCCTTTCAAGAGAATTCTTCCCATTCCATTGGCCACAACCTTGCAAATTAGGAAAAACCTCCAAAGTTACCGAGGCCATCCCAATAGTGTAGGCCGCCCAGGACAAACAGGTGTGATCTCAAACCAGCTGAGCAACTACCTCCACTCAGACAAAAGATGTCCCCAGAGAAGAATAGTGAACCGGACAGGCCCCTAGGCCCTAATCAGATCCATTGCTTTGGTTTCCAGGCATCTCTCCTCAGAGGCCTCGTTTCCAATACCAGCAAATGGTGGTTTCCTGAGGCACCAATAAGAACAAATCTCGTCTCCCCATGTAAAACTTGCTCATTGGAGCTTTGTTATAACCTCTGGTTAGGGGAATCCTTCAGGGCCCTGGTGCCACTGCCCCATACCATGGTCTCAATGGACTCAAACCAACATTAAGCCCAGCCTCAGGAAAGTCCATTTCAACTCATTTAAGACCATCCTCAGGAAAGTCCATTCCAACTCAGCCCCCTCTGATGCTATCCCAAGCCAGCAGATCAAACGTTTCTTGTTGCTAGGAGACAATTGGAATTGAGGCTGTCTGCCCAGGCATCCATACTTAGAACCATGTTCTGGAAAAATACCTTATGACACGTCCTGGAGCCATCCAACAAATCTTAATTGTCCCACAGAAGGAATCCTTGCGGTTTGGAGCATCTCACAACACCAATCGAGGGAAAACCCCCATGGCCTCATAATGCCCCCCCCCTTCATGAAGGGGCCAACATGGACAGAAACTCCAACCTGAGCCAAAGTCTGATTCTCGACCTGACTTCAGACTCATGAGATCTCAATTCAGCTCTGCAGAGTGTGCCTGCCATGTCCATTCCCCGAAACCTAAGCTTAGCTTGTGTTCTCAGACTTCCGTCCTCACTCTCCTGGCCCACAAGCCCTCCAGTTTGGGAATTCCGAAGCCACAATGCAGCACTCTGCCTGCCCTCCAGAAGAAAAACTTTGCCCTATACTGCTAATAAGAAACCCCAAATGATTATCTAATGCATGCCACTCGAGTGTAAAGCAATTATACAGCCTACCCTGAATACTAATTCCCTGTCTGGCACAGCCTGAGACAAGACATCCCAAACGACACCTAGACAGCTGGCTCCAACCTGGACACAAGGGACCCGCTATGGCTGTAGTTCGTCATCTCTTCCCAACCTCGGTTTTCAGGCTTCAGAACCTAGACCTTATCTCCAATCACTGCCCAGGGGTGAACGTGATGCAGAAATTAGAATTCCTCCTTCCCCATGGCCAGAAACCTTGTGGTTGGCATGTTGTCCAGCGTTCAATGTGGGAAAACCTGCATTGTCGGAAAGGCCACGCCAGTGCTTGAGGGCCGCCTAGGGCACAGACATGCATTGTGACCTGTAGCGTGAGTCCCGTATTAAAGTAACGCCTCTCAGTGGCTGGACCAAGATCCTGCCTATGGGGCTTGTCATATCCATAGGCCCCCAGGCTTAACCAGAGAGCGAGTATTCCAGTTGTCAGTACCCACTGCTATGCTCCAGAATCCCTCTACTGGGGGGACACATGAAGCAGAAAACAGGACTCTTCCCTTCCCACAGAATGACCCCAAACTCTTGGGGGCTGGACAAACTACCAGAGAGGGAGACTTCTACGACCCATGAGGCAACTCCTACATTAAACGGCCATTGTGGACAAAATATCCAGAGACAAAAGACTGAGCGACTGCCTCCCTCTCACCCTTCTTTCATATCCAGAGGAGCTCCCCTCACGGACTGTAGATCAGGCCTGCCATAACCTCGGCCCCAAACCTGAGCTGAGTTTGGGTTTTTGGATGTCTGTCTGCACAGCCGTGGCCCATACCGCCTCCAGGCTGGGGGTCTCTGGAGCCACACCACAGAACTGTGCCTGCTCTCTCCTAAGAAACTGCCCGTTCCATTGGCCACAAGCTACAAAATAGTAGAAACCTCAAGGTCCCCAAGGACATCCCACTACCGCAAGCCGCACTGGACAAACAGGGGCATTATGACACCAGCTGAGCAACTACTACCTCCATGCAGACACACAGATTGATATCCGCAGAGACAGAAGATTGAACCAGTCAGGCCCCTAGGCCCTATTATGAACGCTTGCTTTGGTGTCCAGGTATCACTCCTCAGAGGCCTGGGTTCGAAGACCAGCATATGGGGCTATCCTGAGGCACCAGACAGAACACCTCTCATCTCCACATGGAAAGCTTCCTTGTTGGAGTTGTGTCAAACCCTTCGGGTTGGAGAATCCTGCAGAGTCCCTTAGCTACTGCCACATTCCAAGGTCTCCATGGCCACCAACCCACATTATGACTCATCCTCAGGAAAGTCCATTTAAACTCAGCCTTCTGGGTAGCTCACCCAAGAGCCCGCAGATTGAGCGTGCCTTGTCTCGACCAGGCAATGGGAAGGTGAGTTGGCGTTTCTCGGCATCCATGCTTAGGCCCCTGCTCTCGAGTCTTTCTGTATGGGGCATCCTGGAACCATCCAATAGTACTCGACTGTCCTGAAGAAGGAAACTTTGAAGATTGGAGCAGCTCACAACTCCCAGCGTAGGGAAACCTCCCTGGCCTCATTACGCCCCCACCCCCTTCAGGAATGGGCCGTCATGGACGCAAACTCCACCTTGAGGCAACATCTGATACTCGCCCTGACCTCAGATGCAGGAGATCTCGATTCAGCCTCTGCACAGTGGGCCCAAACC
This sequence comes from Mustela putorius furo, assembly GCF_011764305.1. NCBI lineage: Eukaryota > Metazoa > Chordata > Mammalia > Carnivora > Mustelidae > Mustela > Mustela putorius. The sequence continues at coordinate 133,427 of NW_025421708.1, forward strand.
TTGTGCTACCTTGTGTTTTCAGACTTCCTTCCTCACACTCCTGGCAAACATGTCCTCAAGACTTGGAATTCTGGAACCAAAATGTAGCCCTATGCTGGCCCTCCAGAAGAAAAACGTTGCTCTATGGGGATCTCCATAAACCCCAAATGAGGATCAACCTGCTCGGTTCTCGACCTCACCCCAATTGGATTGTTCGGGTTGTCCATTCATCCCTCCACAGAGCTCTGCTTTGGAATCCCTCTTTTGGTGGGACATCTGAGGTAACAAAACTAAAACTCCTCTCATCCTTCAGATTGACCCAAAACAATTGGGATTTGACCAAATTCACAGAGAGGAAGTCTCGTCCATGGCCCATGAGGTATCCCCGAGATTCCACAGCCATCGTTGACAACAAATCCAGAGACAAAAGTCTGAGCAAGCGCCTCACACTCGCTCCTTTGTCGTATCCCGAAGAGTTCTCCTCACGGTCTGTAGACCGGGCCTACCATACCTACTTTCCAAACCTAAGCCGAGTTTTTGTTTTCAGACTTCTGTCCCCACATTCCTGGTCCATAGACCCTTCAGGCTGGGGCCCCTGGAGCCACACATCAGGACTGTGCCTGTCCATACCACGGGAATTCTGCCCATTCCATTGTCCACAATTGTACAAATTAGGAAAAATCTCCAGAGTCCCCAAGGACATCCCAATAATGTAGGCCGCCCAGGACCAACAAGGGTCATCTGAAACCAGCTGAGCATCTACCTCTACTCAGCGTAGATGGATGTCCCCAGAGAAGAAGATTGAATCAGACAGGCCCCTAGGCCTGAATCAGATTCATTGCTTTCGGTTACAGGTATCTCTTCTCAGAGGCCTGGTTTCCAATATTAGCATATGGGGATTTCATGAGGCAGCAATCAGAACAAATCTCTTCTCCACATGGGAAAATTATCCTTTGAAGATGTCTCAAAACCTCCAGTTAGGAGAATCCTTCAGGGCCTGTGTGCCACTGCTCCATTACAAGGTCTCCATAGACACAAAAACACATTAGGACCCATCCACAGGAGAGTCCATTTCAACTGAGCCTATTCAGTTGCTCCGCGAGATCCAGCAGATCTAACTTGTCTTGTTGCTAGGAGACAATTGGAATGTGAGGTGGCCTACCCCGCCATCCATCCTTAAAACCCTGCTCGGAATCGTTCGCCTGGAGCCAACCAACAGGTCTCAATTGTCCTGCAGAAGAATCTTTGCAGTTGGGAGCTTCTCAGAACTCCCATCGTGAGAGAACCCCCATGGCCACATGATACCCCCCCGTTCATAAAGGGGCCATCAGGGACATAAGGTCCAACCTGAGCGATCGTCTGATCCTCATCCTGACTTCAGATGCACGAAATCTTGGTTCAGGTCTGTATTGTGCCCTCCATGTCCTCACCCAGAAACCTAAGCCTAGCTTGTGTCCTCAGACTTCTGTCCACAGAGTACTGGCTCACAAGCCCTCCAGTTTGGCAATCCAGAACTACAATGCAGCACTCTACCTGCCCTGCAGAAGAAATACATTGCCCTCTGGTGCTACCTAGAAACCCCAAATGAAGATCAACCTGCACGACACTTGGCTATACCGAAAATATATAGGATGACCTGGGCAATAATGCCCTTTCTGACACAGCCTGAGCCTGGACCTGCTAGGCCCACCCAGACAGCTGGCTACAAACTGAGAACTTCAGACCCCCCATGGCCTTAGGTCGTTATCCCTTCCCAACCTCAGTTTTCAGGCTTCAGAACCTAGACCTTATCTCCAATCACTGCCCAGGATTGAAAATGATGCAGAAATCAGAACTCCTTCCCGATGGCAAGAAACCTTGTGGTTGGCTTGTTGTCCATCGTTAAGCGTAGTGGAAACCAGTGTGTCTCTTGAGGCCCCGCCATTGCTCGCGGTCCAGATAGGTAGCAAACACACATTGTGACCCTCAGCCTTAGCACAGTCCTCAGGTAAGGCCTCTCAGTGGCTGGATGAAGAGACAGCATATTGGGCTTGCCATGCCCCTAGGCCCCAATTTTTAACCATAGTTCGTGTTGTTCCTTTACTCTTCCTCAGGGCTCTGCTTTGGAATTCCTCTTTTGGTGGGACACCTGATGTAACAACCCTGAAAGGAGTCCTCCATCCAAAAGATTGACGAAAAACAATTGGGATCGGACCAAATCCACAGAGAGCAAGATTCGTCCATGTCCCATAAGGCCTCCTCGACATTCCACGGCCATCGCTGATACAAAATCCAGAGACAAAAGTCTGAGCAAGCGCCTCAGACTCACACTTTCTTCTTATCCTGAAGATGTCTTCTCATGGTTTGTAGATCGGGCCTGCCATACCTACGTCCCCAAACATAAGCTGAGTTTGTGTTTTCAGACTTCTGTCCTCAAAGTCCTGGGCCACACACCATCCAGGCTGCGGACCCTGGAGCCACATATTAGGACTGTGCCTACCGAATCCATGGGAATACTGCCCATTCCATTGTCCAAAATCATACAAATTAGGAGAACCCTCCAAAGTCCCTGAGGCCCTCCCAATAGTATAGGTCGCCCGGGACAAAAAAGGTCAGTCTGTCACCAGCTGAGCATCTACCTCCACTCATACCATAGGTGGATGTCCCCAGAGAAGAAAATTGAACCAGACAGGAGCCTAGGCCAAGATCGGATCCATTGCTTTGGTACAGGCATGTCTCCTCAAAACCCTGGATTCCAATACCAGCATAGGGGTTTTCCTGAGGCACCCATCAGAACAAACCTCGTCTCCACAAGGAAACTTATGCATGGGAGCTATGTCAAAAGTTTAGGAGAATACTTCAGGGTCCCGGTGCCACCGCCCCATTTCAAGGCCCTCATGGACACAAACACACATTAGACCCATCCTCAGGAAAGTCCATTTCAACTAAGCCACCCCGATTGCTCCCGCAGAGCCATCAGATCTAAACTGTCTTGTCTCTAGGAGACAATTGGAATGCGAGGTGGGCTTCCCAGGCATCCATCCTCGAACGTTGGTCTGGACTCATCCTTATGGGATGTACTGGAGCTGTCCAACAGGTATCAATTGTCACGCAGAAGGAATCCTTGGAGGGGGCATCCCACCACTCCCAACGTGGGAAAACCTCCACGGCCTCGAGATTCGGCTCCATTTATGAAGGGGCTGTCATGAATAGACAATCCAAGCTGAGCCAACGTCTGATCCTCGCTCTGACTTCAGATGCATGAGATATTGCTTCAGATCTTCAGGGGGTACATGCCGTGCCCTCGCCCTGAAACCCAAGTCTAGCTGTCCCTAGGACCCAATTTTAACCAGATTTCTGGTTGTCTAATCGCCCCTCCCCAGGGCTCTACTTTGGAATCCCTCATTTGGTGGGACACCTGAGGTTGAAAAACAAAACAAAACAAAACAACAACAACAAAAAACGGACTTCTTCCGTCCCACAGAATGACCACAAACTCTTTGGATTGGGCCAATCCCCAGGGAGTAAGACTCGTCCATTTCCCATGAAGTCACCCGGAAATTTCATGACCATGAATGGCATGATATCCAGAGATAAATACTTGAGCAAGAGCCTCATACTCGCCCTTTTTTCATATCCCGAAGAGTTCTCCTCATGGTCTGTAGATCAGTCCTGCCATACCTATGACCCGAAACATAAGCCGAGCTTCTGTTTTCAGACAACTGTCCAAACAGCCCTGGCCTGCACAGCCGACAGGCTTAGGCCCCTGGAGCCAACCTGAGGACTGTATTTGCCCTCTACAAGGGAATTCTGTGTGCCCATTCCAATGGCCACAACCCTACTAAGAGGATAAACCTCCAAAGTCCCTGAGGCCATCCCAATAGTGGTGGCTTCCCAGGACAAACAGGAGCAATCTGAGCCCATCTGAGAACCTACCTGCACTCAGACTTGTAGACTGATATCCCCAGAGGTAAAAAGGAACGAACAGGCCCCTAGGCCCTAATCGGATCCATTGCTTTGTTTTCCAGGCATCTCTCCTCAGAGGCCTGGATTTCAATACCAGCATATGGCTGTTTCTTGACTCACCCATCAGAACAAATCTCATCTACACATGGGAAACTTGCACGTGGGAGCGATGTCAAAGCCTCTGTTTAGGAGAACCCTTCATGGCCCCAGTGCCACCGCGTCATTCCAAGGTATCTATAGACACAAAAACACATTATGACCCATCCACAGGAGAGTCCATTTCAACTCAGCGTATTGGGTTGCTCAGCGAGATCCAGCAGATCTAACTTGTCTTGTTGCAAGGAGACAATTGGAATGCGAGGTGGGCTATCCAGCCATCGATCCTTAGAACCCTGCTCGGAATCGTTAGCCTGGAGCCAACCAACAGGTCTCAATTGTCCTGCAGAAGAATCTTTGAAGTTGGGAGCTTCTCACAACTCCCATCGTGAGAAAACACCCATGGCCTCGTGATCCCTACCCCCCCTTCATGAAGTGGCCCTCAGGGGCATAAGGTCCAACCTGAGCGATCGTCTGATCCTCACCCTGACTTCAGATGCACGAGATCTCGGTTCAGATCTGTAGATTGTGCCTGCCATGTCCTCACCAAGAAACCTAAGCCTAGCTTGTGTCCTCAGACTTCCATCCTCAGACTAATGGCCCACAAGCCCTCCAGTTTGGCCATCCAGAATTATAATGCAGCACTCTGCCTGCCCTCCAGAAGAAAAACATTGCCTTCTGGGGCTACCCAGAAACCCCAAATGAAGATCAACCTGCACGCCACTTGGCTGTACCCAAAATATATAGGCTGACCTGGGCAATAATGCCCTTTCTGACAGAGCCTGAGCCTGGACCTCCTGGCCCCACCCATACAGCTGGCCGCTCACTGAGCACATCGGACCAGCCATTGCTTTAGGTCGTTATCTCTTCCCAGCCTCGGTTTTCAGGATTTAGAACCTAGACCTTATCTCCAATCACTGCCCGTGTTTGAAAATGATGCAGAAATCAGAACTCTTTCCAGATGGCAAGAAACCTTGTGGTAGGCTTGTTGTATAATGTTCAGTGTAGTGGATTCCAGTGTGTCCAATGAGGCCCCGCCATTGCTTGCGGGCCACATAAGTGGCAAACACACATTGTGACCCTCAGCCTGAGCCCAGTCCACAGGTAAGGCCTCTCAGTGGCTGGATGAAGAGACAACATATTGGGCTTGCCATGCCCATAGGCCCAAATTTTTAACCATAGTTCGGGTTGTCCCTTCACTCTTCCCCAGGGCTCTGCTTTGGAACTCCTCTTTTGGTGGGACACCTGAGGTAACAACCCTGAAAGGAGTACTCCATCCAACAGATTGACGAAAAACAATTGGGATTGTGCCAAATCCACAGAGAGCTTGATTCGTCCATGACCCATGAGGCCTCCTCGACTTTCAACGGCCATCGCTGAAACAAAATCCAGAGACAAAAGTCTGAGCAAGCGCCTCAGACGCGCACTTTCTTCATATCCTGAAGATGTCTTCTCATGGTTTGTAGATCGGGCCTGCCATACCTACGTCCCCAAACATAAGCTGAGTTTGTGTTTTCAGACTTCTGTCCTCAAAGTCCTGGGCCACACACCATCCAGGCTGGGGACCCTGGAGCCACACATTAGGACTGTGCCTACCCAATCCATGGGAATTCTGCCCATTCCATTGTCCAAAATCGTACAAAATAGGAGAACCCTCCAAAGTTTCTGAGGCCATCCCAATAGTATAGGTCGCCCGGGACAAAAAAGGTCAGTCTGTCACCAGCTGAGCATCTACCTCCACTCATACCCTAGATGGATGTCCCCAGAGAAGAAGATTGAACCAGACAGGACCCTAGGCCAAAATCGGATCCATTGCTTTGGTTACAGGCATGTCTACTCAAAACCCTGGATTCCAATACCAGCATAGGGGTTTTCCTGAGGCACCCATCAGAACAAACCTCGTCTCCACAAGGAAACTTTTGCATGGGAGCTATGTCAAAAGCTGAGGAGAATACTTCATGGTCCCGGTGCCACCGCCCCATTCCAAAGGCCCTCATGGACACAAACACACATTAGACCCATCCTCAGGAAAGTCCATTTCAACTCAGCCACCCCGATTGCTCCCGCAGAGCCATCAGATCTAAACTGTCTTGTCGCTAGGAGACAATTGGAATGCGAGGCGGGATTCCCAGGCATCCATCCTCGAACGTTGGTCTGGACTCATCCATATGGGATGTCCTGGAGCTGTCCAACAGGTCTCAATTGTCCCGCAGAAGGAATCCTATGAGGGGCCATCCCACCACTCCAAACGTGGGAAAACCTCCACGGCCTCGAGATTCGGTTCCCTTCATGAAGGGGCCGTCATGAACAGAAAATCCAAGATGAGCCAACGTCTGATCCTTGCTCTGACTTCAGATGCATGAGATATTGCTTCAGATCTTCAGGGGGTACATGCCGTGCCCTCACCCTGAATCCCAAGTCTAGCTTGTGTTCTCAGACTTCCGTCCTCACACTCCTGGCCCCGAAGCCCAAAAGTTTGGTAATTCCGGACCATCATTGCAGCACTCTGCCTGCCCTCTAGAAACAAAATATTGCCCAATGAGCTGCCCGGGCACATTAAATGAGAATAAACCTACACGGCACTCGAATGTACCCAAATTATATAGTCTAACCTGGGCAGTAATGCACTGTCTGACACACCCTGAGCCGGGGCCTCCTGAGCAACACCCAGACAGCTGACCGCACACTGAGCCCATAAGACCCGCAGTGGCCTTAGGTCATCATCTCTTCCCTACCTCAGTTTTCAGGCTTCAGAATCTAGACCTTATCTGCAATCACTGCCCAGGGGTGAGTGTGATGCAGAAATCAGAACTCCTGCTTACGCATTGCAAGAAACCTTGTGGTTGTCATGTTGTCCAACGTTCAGTGTAGGGGAAACCAGCATTCACCCTGAGGCCCCGCCCATTCTTGAGTGCGACGAGGGCATAAACACGCATTGTGACCCTCAGCGTGAGTCCTTTCCTCTAGTACGTCCTCTCAGTGGCTAGATCATTAGAATCCATAATGGCTTGACATGTCCCTAGGCGCCAAATTTAAACCAGATTTCTGGTTGTACAATCGCCACTACCCCCCGGGCTCTACTCTGGAATCCCTCATTTGGTGAGGTTTGAAAAACAAAACAAAACAACAACAACAACAAAAAAAAAAAAAAAAAAAAAAAAAAAAACGGACTTCTTCCATCCCACAGAATGACCCCATACTCTTTGGATTGGGCCAAACCCACAGAGAGTAAGACTCGTCCATTTCCCATGAAGTCACCCGGATATTTCATGACCATGAATGGCACGATATCCAGAGATAAAAACTTGAGCAAGAGCCTCACACTCGCCCTTTTTTCATATCCCGAAGAGTTCTCCTCATGGTCTGTAGATCAGTCCTGCCATACCTATGACCCGAAACATAATCCGAGTTTGTGTTTTCAGACAACTGTCCAAACAGCCCAGGCCTACACACCCTACAGGCTCAGGACCCTGGAGCCAACCTGAGGACTGTACTTGCCCTCTCCTATGGAATTCTGTGTGCCCATTCCAATGGCCACAACCCTACTAAGAGGATAAACCTCCAAAGTCCCTGAGGCCATCCCAATAGTGGTGGCTTCCCAGGACAAACCGGATCAATCTGAGCCCATCTGAGAACCTACCTGCACTCAGACTCGTAGACTGATATCCCCAGAGGTATAAAGGAACGAAGGGGCCCCTAGGCCCTAATCGGATCCATTGCTTTGGTTTCCAGGCATCTTCCTCAGAGGCCTGGATTTCAGTACCAGCATATGTCTGTTTCTTGACTCACCCATCAGAACAAAACTCATCTACACATGGGAAACTTGCATGTGGGAGGTGTGTCAAAGCCTCTTTTTAGGAGAACCCTTCAGGGCCCCAGTGCCACCGCTTCATTCCAAGGTCTCCATAGACACAAAATCATATTAGGACACATGCACGGGAGAGTCCAATTCAACTCAGCATATTCGGTTGCTCCGTGAGATCCAGCTGATCTAACTTGTTGCTAGGAGACAATTGGAATGCGAGGTGGCCTACCCCGCCATCCATCCTTAGAACCCTGCTCAGAATCATTGGCCTGGAGCCAACCAACAGGTCTCAATTTTCCTGCAGAAGAATCTTTGCAGTTGGGAGCTTCTCACAACTCCCATCGTGAGAAAACCCCATGGCCTCGTGATACGCCCCCCTTCATGAAGGGGACATCAGGGACATAATGTCCAACATGAGAAATAGTCTGATCCTCACCCTGACTTCAGATGCACCAGATCTCGATTCAGGTCTGTATATTGTGCCTGCCATGTCCTCACCCAGAAACCTAAGTCTAGCTTGTGTCCTCAGACTTCCGTCCTCAGACTTATGGCCCACAAGCCCTCCAGTTTGGCAATCCAGAATTACAATGCAGCACTCTGCTTGCCCTCCAGAAGAAAATCATTGCCCTCTGGGGCTACTCAGAAACCCCAAATGAAGATCAACCTGCACGCAACTTGGCTGTACCCAAAATATATAGGCTGACCTGGGCAATAATGCCCTTTCTGACAGAGCCTGAGCCTGGACCTCCTGGCCCCACCCAGACAGCTTGCCGCTCACTGAGCACATAGGACCTGCCATTGCCTTAGGTCGTTATCCTTCCAAACCTCGGTTTTCAGGATTCAGATCCTAGACCCTTCTCTCCAATCACTGCCCAGGTATGAAAATGATGCAGAAATTAGAACTCCTTCCCAATGGCAAGAACCTTGTGGTTGGCTTGTTGTCCTTCGTTCAGTGTAGTGGAAACCTGTTTGTCCGATGAGGCGCGCCATTGTTCGCGGGCCACATAGGTGGCAAACTCACATTGTGACCCACAGCCTTAGCCCAGTCCTCAGGTAAGGCCTCTCAGTGGCTGGATGGAGACACAGCATATTGGGCTTGCCATGCCCCTAGGTCCCAATTTTTAACCATAGTTCGGGGTGTCCCTTCACTCTTCCCCAGGGCTCTGCTTTGGAATTCCTTTATGGTGGGACACCTGAGGTAACAACCCTGAAAGGAGTACTCCATCCAAAAGATTGACGAAAAAACAATTGGGATTGTGCCAAATCCACAGAGAGCAAGATTCGTCCATGACCCATGAGGCCTCCTCGACATTCAACGGCCATCGCTGAAACAAAATCCAGAGACAAAAGTCTGAGCAAGTGCCTCAGACTTGCACTTTCTTCATATCCTGAAGATGTCTTCTCATGGTTTGTAGATCGGGCCTGCCATACCTACGTCCCCAAACATAAGCTGAGTTTGTGTTTTCAGACTTCTGTCCTCAAAGTCCTGGGCCACACACCATCCAGGCTGGGGACCCTGGAGCCACACATTAGGACTGTGCTTACCCAATCCATGGGAATTCTGCCCATTCCATTGTCCAAAATTGTACAAAATAGGAGAACCCTCCAAAGTCTCTGAGGCCATCCCAATAGTATAGGTCGCCCGGGACAAAAAAGGTCAGTCTGTCACCAGCTGAGCATCTACCTCCACTCATACCCTAGATGGATGTCCCCAGAGAAGAAGATTGAACCAGACAGGACCCTAGGCCGAAATCGGATCCATTTCTTTGGTTTACAGGCATGTCTCCTCAAAACCCTGGATTCCAATACCAGCATAGGGGTTTTCCTGAGGCACCCATCAGAACAAACCTCGTCTCCACAAGGAAACTTGTGCATTGGAGCTATGTCAAAAGCTGATTAGAATACTTCAGGGTCCCGGTGCCACCGCCCCATTCCAAGGCCCTCATGGACACAAACACACATTAGACCCATCCTCAGGAAAGTCCATTTCAACTCAGCCACCCCGATTGCTCCCGCAGAGCCATCAGATCTAAACTGTCTTGTCGCTAGGAGACAATTGGAATGCGAGGCGGGCTTCCCAGGCATCCATCCTCGAACGTTGGTCTGGACTCATCCATATGGGATGTCCTGGAGCTGTCCAACAGGTCTCAATTGTCCCGCAGAAGGAATCCTATGAGGGGCCATCCCACCACTCCAAACGTGGGAAAACCTCCACGGCCTCGAGATTCGGTTCCCTTCATGAAGGGGCTGTCATGAACAGAAAATCCAAGATGAGCCAACGTCTGATCCTTGCTCTGACTTCAGATGCATGAGATATTGCTTCAGATCTTCAGGGGGTACATGCCGTGCCCTCACCCTGAATCCCAAGTCTAGCTTGTGTTCTCAGACTTCCGTCCTCACACTCCTGGCCCAAAAGTTTGGTAATTCCGGACCATCATTGCAGCACTCTGCCTGCCCTCTAGAAACAAAATATTGCCCAATGAGCTGCCCGGGCACATTAAATGAGAATAAACCTACACGGCACTCGAATGTACCCAAATTATATAGTCTAACCTGGGCAGTAATGCACTGTCTGACACACCCTGAGCCGGGGCCCTCCTGAGCAACACCCAGACAGCTGACCGCACACTGGGCCCATAAGACCCGCAGTGGCCTTAGGTCATCATCTCTTCCCTACCTCTGTTTTGAGGCTTCAGAACCTAGACCTTATCTCCAATCACTGCCCAGGGGTGACTGTGATGCAGAAATCAGAACTCTTCCTTACCCATGGCAAGAATCCTTTTGGTTGGCATGTTGTCCAACGTTCAGTGTAGGAGAAACCAGCATTCACCTTGAGGCTCCGCCCATTCTTGAGTGAAACAAGGGCATAAACACGCATTGTGACCCTCAGCGTGAGTCCTGTCCTCTAGTACGTCCTCTCAGTGGCTGGACCATTAGATGTCATAATGGGCTTGACATGTCCCTAGGCCCCAATTTTTAACCAGATTTCTGGTTGTCCAGTCGCCCCTCCCCAGGGCTCTACTCTGGAATCCCTCATTTGGTGGGACACCTGAGGTTGAAAATCAAAATAAAACACATCAACAACAACAGAACAACAGAATCTTCCATCCCACAGAATGACCCCAAACTCTTTGGACGGGGCCAAACCCCCAGAGAGTAAGACACATCCATTTCCCATGAAGTCACCCGGAAATTTCACGACCATGACTGACACGATATCCAGAGACAAAATCTTGAGCAAGAGCCTCACACTCGCCCTTTTTTCATATCCTGAAAAGTTCTCCTCATGGTCTGAAGATCAGTCCTGCCATACCTATGACCCGAAAAATAAGCCGAGTTTCTGTTTTCAGACAACTGTCCAAAGAGCCCTGGCATACACACCCTACAGGCTCAGGCCCCTGGAGACAAACCTGACGACTGTGCTTGCCCTCTCCAAGGGAATTGTATGTGCCCATTCCAATGGCCACAACCCTACTAATAGGAAAAACCTCCAAAGTCCCTGAGCCCATCCCAATATTTGTGTCTTCCCAGGACAAACAGGGGCAATCTGGGCCCATCTGAGCACCTACCGGCACTCAGACCCGTAGACTGATGTGCCCAGAGGTAAAAAGGAACGAACAGGCCCATAGGTACCTATCGGATACATTGCTTTGGTTTCCAGGCATCTCTCCTTAGAGATCCTTAGAACCCTTAGCACCCTTCTTTTGCGTCGTTCCTTATGGGGCATCCTTGAGCCATCCAACAGGTGTCGACTGTCCCACAGGAGTTCTTGTGCATGGACCACCTCACAACTCATATGTAGGAAAGCTTCCAAGGTCACATGATGCCCCCAATCTTCATGAAGTCGGATCATGGAAACCTGAGCCAATGGCTGATCTTCAACTTGACTTCAGATGCACGAGATCTTTATTAAGCTCTTCAGAGTGTTCCTGCTGTGCTCTCACCCCAAAACCTAAGCATAGCTAGTGTTCTCATACTTCCGTCCTCACTCTCCTGGACCACACGCCCTCCATTTTGGGATTTCCGATGACACAGTGCTGCACTCTGCCTGCACTCTAGAAGAAAAAAACGTTTCCCTATGGGTCTACCCAGAAACCTCAAATGAGGATAAACCTGCATGCCACTCAACTGTACACCAATTATAAAGCCTAGCCTGTGCACTAATGCCCTGTCTGACACAACCTGAGGCCGGAATTCCCCACCGACACCCAGACAGCTTGCCGTACACTGAGAACATCTGAACCGCCATGGCCTTAGTTTGCCATCTCTTTCCAACCTGGTTTTCAGGCTACAGAAAGCTAGACCTTATCTCTACTCATTTCCCATGGGTGAACGTGATGCAGAAATCATAACTCCTCCTTCCCTCTCGCCAGTATCTTGTGGTTGGCATCTTATCCAAAGTTAAGTGAAGGACCCCTGTAGGGCGTACAACAGTAGTAGTAGGGCCCCTGAGGTTAGTGTAGGGTCCCTGAGGCCCTGCCCATGCTCAAGAGCTGCGGTGGGCACAAATACACATTGGGACCCTCAGTTTGAGCCCTGTCCTCAAGTAAAGCCTCTCAGTGGCTGGACCATGAGCCTGCATATGGGGCCTGCCATGCCCCAAGTCACCCAATCTTAACCAGTGGTAAAGACATCTAGTCACCCCTACTCAGGGCTCTGCTCTGGAATCCCTCTTTGGTGGGACATTTGAGGTAAGTAAACACAGAAAGGATTCCTCCCACCCACAGAATGACCCCAATCACTTGGGATCAGGCCATTCCCAGAGAGAAAGACTCCTCCATGGCCCATGAGGCCAGCCCGACATTCCACGGCCACTATTGACACAAAATCCAGAGACATAAGCCTCACCCTTAGGTCATAGGCCAAAAAATTCTCATAGTCTGTAGATTGGGCCTGCCATACCTACGTCCCCAAACGTAAGCCGAGTTTGTGTTTTCAGACTTCTATCCTGACATCACTGTCCCACACACCCTCCAGGCTGAGGCCCTTGGAGCCACACCTCAGGACTGTGCCTGCCCTCTCCAAGGAAATTCTTCCCATTCCATTGACGACAACCCTACAGATTAGGAGAAACCTCCAAAGTCCCAGAGGCCATTCCAATAGTGTAGGCCACCCAGTACAAAGAGGGGTGATCTGTCACAAGCTGAGCAACGACCTCAACTCACCCGTAGACAGATATCCCAAGAGAAAGGTATTAAACTGGACAGGCCCCTAGAACGTAATTGGTTCCATTGCTTTTGTTTCTAAGCATCTCTCCTCAGAGGCTTTTTTCAATACCAGCATATGGGGGATTCCAGAGATACCAATCAGAACAAATCTTGTCTCCACATGGGAAACTTATCCTTTGGAGCTCTGTAAAATCCTCCAGTTAGGAGAAACCTTCAGGTAACTGGAGCCAGCGACCTATTCCAAGGTCTCCATGGACACAAACCCACAATATGACCATTCGGCAGGAGAGTACATTTCAACTCAGCCCCGTTGATTACTCCCCCAGAGCCAGAATATCAAACCTGCCTTGTCGCTAGGAGACAACTGGAATGCAAAGACGACTCTCTAGGCATCCAACGTTGGAATCCTGCTCTGGCGCCGTTCCATATGGGATGTCCTGGGAGCCTTCCAACAGGTCTTGACTGTTCCGCAGAAGGAATCCTTGCAGATTGGAGCATCTCATAACTCCTATCGTGGGAAAACCTACATGGCCTCATGAGATGCTCCCCTTTATAAAGGGGCCATCATGGACAGAATCTCCAACCTGAGCCAACTTCTGATCCATTGCTTTGGTTTCTATGTATCTCTCCTCAGAGGCCTGGTTTCCAATATCAGAATATGGGGGTTTCCTAAGGAAACAATCAGAACATTTCTCATCTCCACATGAGAAACTTGCTCTTTGGAGCTGTGTCAATACCTCAGGTTAGGAGGATCCTTCAGGGCGCTGGCACCATGGCCCAATTCCAAGGTCTCCAAGGACACAAACTTACATTATGATCCATCCTCACGAGAGTCCATTTCAAATCAGCCCCCTCGGCTGCTCACCCAGAGCCAGCAGATCAAACCTGCCTTGTCACTAGGAGACAGTTGGAATGCGAGGTGGGCTGCCCAGGCATCCATCCTTAGAACCCTGCTCTGGAGAATTTCTTTATGGGACGTCTTGAATCCAACCAACCTGTCTTGACTGTCTCGCAGAATGAATCCTTGTGGTTTGAAGCATCACACAATCCCACTGTGAGAAAACCTCCATTTCCTCATGATGCCCCACACCTTCATAAATGGGCCATCATGGACAGAAACTCCATCCTAAGCCAAAGTCTGATCCTCGCCCTGAATTCAGAAGCACGAGATCTCGATTCAGCAGTTGAGAGTGTGCCTGCTGTGCCCTCGCCCCGAAACCTAAGCCTAACTTGTGTTCTCAGACTTCCGTCTTCACAATCCTGGCCACACCCCTGCAGTTTGGCAATTCTGGAGACACAATGCAGCACTCTGCCTGCCCTCCAGAAGAAAAATGTTGCCCTATAGGGCTAACCAGAAACGCCAAATGAGTAACAACCTGCATGCCACTCGACCATACCCCAATTATACAATCTAGCCTGTGCACTAAAGCCCTGTCTGACACAGCCTGAGGGCAGACCTCCAGTCCAACACCCAGACAGCTGGCCGTACACTGAGCATATCAAACCCACAATGGCTTTCGGCCATCATCTCTACCCAACCTCAGTTTTCACCTGCAGAACCTAGACCTTATCTCCACTCACTGCTCAGGAGTGAACGTGATACAAGAATCAGAACTTCTCCTTCGCCATGGCAAGAAACCTTGTGGTTGGCATGTTGTCCAACGTTCATTGTAGGAAAAAGCAGCATGGACTATGAGGCCCCACCTATCCCTGAGGGCTACAATTTGCACAAACACACATTGTGACCCTCAGCGTGAGCCCTATCCTCATGTAAAGCCTCTTAGTGACTGGAACAACAGCCCACATATGGGGCTTGCCAAGCCCCTAGTCCCCCAATCTCAACCAGAGTTAGAGATGTCTAGTCACCCCTACTCAGGGCTCTGCTCTGGAATCCCTCTTTGGTGGGACACCTGAAGTAAAAAAAAAAAAAAATACAGAAAGGACACTTCCCATCCACAGAATGATCCCAACCACTTGGGATCAGGCCAAATCACCAGAGAAAGACTTGTCCATGTCCCTTGAGGACACCCCGACATTCCACGGCCACCGTAGGCACAAAATCCAGAGACAAGAGCCTGAGCAAACGCCACATACTCGCCCTTTGTTCATAGCCCGGAAAATTCTCATGGTCTGTAGATCGAGCCTTCATACATACATCCCCAAACCTAAGCTGAGTTTGTGTTTTCAGACTTCTGTCCCCACAGTCCTGGCCCACACACCATCCAAGCTGGGGCCCCTGGACCCACACCTGAGGACTGTGGCTTACCTCTCCAGGGGAATTCTGCCATTTCCATTGGCCACAACCCTATAGATTAGGAGAAACCTCCAAACTCCCCGAGGCCATCCCAATAATGTTGGCTGCCCAGGACAAACAGGGATGATCTTTCACAAGTTACGAAACTACCTCCACTCAGACCCAGAGACAGATATCCCCATAGAATAAGATTGAACTGGACAGGCACTTAGGCCCTAATCAGATCCATTGCTTTTGTTTCCAGGCATCTCTCCTCAGAGGCCTGGTTACCCATACCAGCATATGGGGGATTACTGAGGCACTCATAGAAAAATCTCGTCTCCACATAGGAAATGTACTCTTTGGAGCTCTATAAAAACCTCTGTTTAGGAGAATCTTCAGGGCCCCGGATCAAGCGCCCCATTCCAAGGTCTCCATGGACTTAAACCCACATTATGATCTATCCTCGGTAGAGTCCATGTCAACTCATCCCCCTTGGTTTCTCCCCCAGGGCCTGCAGATCAAACCTGCCTTGTTGCTAGGAGACAACTAGAATGGGAGGCGGGCTGCCCAGGCATCCATCCTTAGAACCCTACTCTGGAGTCGTTCCATATGGGACATCCTAGAGCCATCCAACAGGTCTCAAGTGTCCCACAGAAGGAATCGTTGCAGTCTGGTGCATCTCACAACTCCCATTGTGGGAAAATCTTCATGGCATCTTGAGACGCTCCACTTTATAAAGGGGCCATCATGGACAGAAACTCCAACCTGAGCAAACGTCTGATATTCGCCCTGGCTTCAGGTGCATGAGATCTTGATTCAGCTCTGCAGAGTGTGCCTTCTGTGCCCTCACCCCAAAAACTAAGCCTAGCTTGTGTTCTCAGACTACCGTCCTCACACCCCTGGCCCAAAAGCCCTACAGTTTGGCAATACTGGGGCCAAAATGCAGCACTCTGCCTGGCCTCCAGAAGAAAAGCGTTGCCTTATGGAGCTACCTAGAAACCCGAATGAGGATCAACTGAACGCCACTCGACTGCACCCCAAATGTACAGTGGACCCTGTCTAATGCCCTGTCTGACACAGCATGAGCCCACACCTCCAGACCTACGCTCAACAGCTAGCCACACACTGAGCTCATTGTACCCATCAGGTCCTTAGGTCTTCATCTCTTCCCAACCTCGGTTTTCGGGTTTCAGAACCTAGACCTAAACTCCAATCACTGTTCAGGGGTGAACGTGATGCAGAAATCACAACTCTTCCTTCGCCATGGCCGGAAACCTTGTGGTTGGCATATTCTCCAACGTTCAGTGTAGGAGAATCCAGCGTGGCCCATGAGGCCCTTCCCATGCTTGAGGGCCTTGTTGGGCACAAATAGGCATTGTGACCCTCAGCATGAGCCCTGTCCTCAAGGAAGACCTCTCAGTGTCTGAATCAAGAGCCCACATATTGGACTTGCCATGCCCCTAGGCCCCCAAACTTAAACAGATGTGGGGTTATCCAGTTGCCCCTCCCAAGGACTCTCCTCTGGAATCCCACTTTTATTGAGACTCATTAGGTACAGAAAATAAAATAAAAAACAGAAAGGACTCCTCCCATCCCACAGAATGTACCTAAACTCTTGGGATTGGGTCAAATCCTCAGAGAAGGAAAGCCGTCCACAGCCCATGAGGCCACGCCAGCATTCGACCCACATTGTTAACACAAATCCAGAGAAAAAACCTGAAACTCACCCTTTTTCATATCCCGAAGTGTTATCACGGTCTGTAGATTGGGCGTGCCATACCTATGTCCCCAATCCTAATCGGAGTTTGTGTTTTCAGACTTCTGTCCCCACAGGCCTGGCCCACACACCCTCAAGGCTGGGCTACTAGAGCCAAACTCAGAACTGTGCCTACCCTCTCCAGGGGATTTCTGCCCATTCCATTGGCCACAACCCTATAGATTAGGAGAAACTCAAACGTCCCGAGGCCATTCCCAATATTATAGGCTGCCCAGGACAAACAGGGGCGATCTGACACAAGCCGAGCAACTACCTCCCCTCAGATCCATAGACACGTATCCCCAGGAAAGAGATTGAACCAGACAGGAACCTAGGCCCTAATCATATCAATTGCTTTTGTTTCCAGGCATCTCTCCTCAGAGGCCTGGTTTCCAATACCAGCATATGGGAGATTCCTTAGGCACTCATCAAAACAATTCTCTTCTCTACATAGGAAACGTACTCTTTAGAGCTCCATCAAAACCTCCGGTTATGAACATCCCTCAAGGCCCCGGATCAAGCACCCCATTCCAAGGTCTCCATGGACACAAATGCACATTATGACCCATCCTCAACTCACCCACTTCAACACATCCGCCTCGGTTACTCCCCTAGATCCAGCAGATCGAACTTGCCTTGGCGCTATGAGATACCTGGAATGGGAGGCAGGCTGCCAAGGCATCCATCCTTAGAACGCTGCTCTGGATAACTTCCTTATGGGATGTCCTGGAGCTATCCAGCAGGTCTCGACTGTCCCACAGAAGGAATCATTGCGGTTTGGAGCATCTCACAATTCCCATCGTGGAAAAACCTCCATGGCCTCGTGACACCCTCCCCTTAATGAAGGGTCCGTCATGAACAGAAACTCCAACCTGAGCCAACGTCTGATCCTAGCTCTGTCTTCAGGTACACGGGATCTCGAATCATCTCTGCAGATGGTTCCTGCCGTCCCCTCACCCCGAAATCTAAGTCTGGCTTGTGTTCTAAGAATTTTTTCCTCACACTCCTGGCCCACAAGCCTTCCAGTTTGGTAATTCTGGAGCCACTATGTGGCACTGTGTCTTCCTTCCAGAAGAAAAACTTTGCCCTCTGGGGCTACCCAGTAACCACAAATGAGTACCAACCAGCACGAAACTCGACTGCACCCCAATGATACAGTCTAGCCTGGGCACTAATTCCCTGTCTGCCACAGCCTGAGCCTGCACCTCCCAACCCACACTCAACAGCTGGCCGAACACTGAGCACATCAGACACACCATGGCCTTAGGTCTTCATCTCTACCCAACCTCAGTTTTCAGGCTTCAGGACCTAGACCTTAAATCCAATCACAGTCCAGGAGTGAAAGTGTTGCAGAAATTAGAACTCCTTCTTCCCCATGGCCAGAAAACTTGTGGTTGCCATATTGTGCAACGTTCAGTGTAGGAGAAACCAGCATGGTACATTAGGCCACGCCCTGACTTGAGGGGCTCCTTGGGCACAAAAACACATTGTGAAACTCAATGTGAGCCCTATGCTCAAGGAAGGCCTCTCAGTGTCTGGACCAAGAGCCCACATATGGGGCTTGCCATGTTCTTAGGTCCCAATGTTAACCAGAGTTCTGGTTATCCTGTCGCCCCTCCCCAGGACTCTGCTGTGGAATCCCTCTTTTGGTGGTCCACTTGAGGTAAAAAAAAAAAAAAAACAAAAAACAGAAAGGCCTCCTCCCTTCCCACAGAATGACCCCAAACTCTTGGGATTGGGTCAAATCCCCAGAAAGGGAGCCTCATCGATGGCCCATGAGGACACCCGGACATTCCATGGCAATCGGTGACACATATCCAGAAAAAAATAAGCATGAGCAAGCACCTCACTTTCGCCCTTTGTTCATATCCAGAAGAGTTCTCCTCACGGTCTATATATCGGGCCGGCCATACCTACAGACCCAAACCTAAGTGGAGTTTGTGTTTTCAGACTTTTGTCCAAATAGCCCTGGACCACACACGCTCCACACTTGGGTCCCTGGAGCCACACCTCAGGACTGTGCTTCCCTTTCAAGAGAATTCTTCCCATTCCATTGGCCACAACCTTGCAAATTAGGAAAAACCTCCAAAGTTACCAGGGCATCCCAATAGTGTAGGCCGCCCAGGACAAACAGGTGTGATCTCAAACCAGCTGAGCAACTACCTCCACTCAGACAAAAGATGTCCCCAGAGAAGAATCTTGAACCGGACAGGCCCCTAGGCCCTAATCAGATCCATTGCTTTGGTTTCCAGGCATCTCTCCTCAGAGGCCTCATTTCCAATACCAGCAAATGGTGGTTTCCTGAGGCACCAATAAGAACAAATCTCGTCTCCCTTGGAAAACTTGCTCATTGGAGCTTTGCTATAACCTCTGGTTAGGAGAATCCTTCAGGGCCCTGGTGCCACTGCCCCATACCAAGGTCTCAATGGACTCAAATCCAACATTAAGACCATCCTCAGGAAAGTCCATTTCAACTCATTTAACACCATCCTCAGGAAAGTCCATTCCAACTCAGCCCCCTCTGATGCTACCCCAAGCCAGCAGATCAAACGTTTCTTGTTGCTAGGAGACAATTGGAATTGAAGCTCTCTGCCCAGGCATCCATACTTAGAACCCTGTTCTGGAAAAATACCTTATGAGAAGTCCTAGAGCCATCCAATAAATCTTAATTGTCCCACAGAAGGAATCCTTGCGGTTTGGAGCATCTCACAACTCTAATAGTGGGAAAACCCCCATGGCCTCATAATGCCCCCCCCTTCATGAAGGGGCCAACATGGACAGAAACTCCAACCTGAGCCAAAGTCTGATCCTCGACCTGACTTCAGACTCATGAGATCTCAATTCAGCTCTGCAGAGTGTGCCTGCCATGTCCATTCCCCGAAACCTAAGCCTAGCTTGTGTTCTCAGACTTCCGTCCTCACTCTCCTGGCCCACAAGCCCTCCAGTTTGGGAATTCTGAAGCCACAATGCAGCACTCTGCCTGCCCTCCAGAAGAAAAAACTTTGCCCTATGCTGCTAATAAGAAACCCCAAATGATTATCGAATGCATGCCACTAGACTGTAAAGCAATTATACAGCCTACCCTGAATACTAATTCCCTGTCTGGCACAGCCTGAGACAAGACATCCCAAACGACACCTAGACAGCTGGCTCCAACCTGGACACAAGGGACCCGCTATGGCTGTAGTTCGTCATCTCTTCCCAACCTCGGTTTTCAGGCTTCAGAACCTAGACCTTATCTCCAATCACTGCCCAGGGGTGAACGTGGTGCAGAAATTAGAATTCCTCCTTCCCCATGGCCAGAAACCTTGTGGTTGGCATGTTGTCCAACGTTCAATGTGGGAAAACCTACATTGTCGGAAAGGCCACGCCAGTGCTTGAGGGCCGCCTAGGGCACAGACATGCATTGTGACCTGTAGCGTGAGTCCCGTATTAAAGTAACGCCTCTCAGTGGCTGGACCAAGATCCTGCATATGGGGCTTGTCATATCCATAGGCCCCCAGGCTTAACCAGAGAGCGAGTATTCCAGTTGTCAGTACCCACTGCTATGCTCCAGAATCCCTCTACTGGGGGGACACATGAAGCAGAAAACAGGACTCTTCCCTTCCCACAGAATGACCCCAAACTCTTGGGGGCTGGACAAACTACCAGAGAGGGAGACTTCTACGACCCATGAGGCAACTCCTACATTAAACGGCCATTGTGGACAAAATATCCAGAGACAAAAGACTGAGCGACTGCCTCCCTCTCACCCTTCTTTCATATCCAGAGGAGCTCCCCTCACGGACTGTAGATCAGGCCTGCCATAACCTCGACCCCAAACCTGAGCTGAGTTTGGGTTTTTGGACGTCTGTCTGCACAGCCGTGGCCCATACCGCCTCCAGGCTGGGGGTCTCTGGAGCCACACCACAGAACTGTGCCTGCTCTCTCCTAAGAAACTGCCCGTTCCATTGGCCACAACTCTACAAAATAGTAGAAACCTCAAGGTCCCCAAGGACATCCCACTACCGCAAGCCACACTGGACAAACAGGGGCATTATGACACCAGCTGAGCAACTACTACCTCCATGCAGACACACAGACTGATATCCGCAGAGACAGAAGATTGAACCAGGCAGGCCCCTAGGCCCTATTATGAACGCTTGCTTTGGTGTCCAAGTATCACTCCTCAGAGGCCTGGGTTCGAAGACCAGCATATGGGGATATCCTGAGGCACCAGACAGAACACCTCTCATCTTCACATGGAAAGCTTCCTTCTTGGAGTTGTGTCAAACCCTTCGGGTTAGAGAGAATCCTGCAGAGTCCATTAGCTACTGCCACATTCCAAGTTCTCCATGGCCACCAACCCACATTATGACTCATCCTCAGGAAAGTCCATTTAAACTCAGCCTTCTGGGTAGCTCACCCAAGAGCCCACAGATTGAGCGTGCCTTGTCTCGACCAGGCAATGGGAAGGTGAGTTGGCGTTTCTCGGCATCCATGCTTAGGCCCCTGCTCTCGAGTCTTTCTGTATGGGGCATCCTGGAACCATCCAATAGTACTCGACTGTCCTGAAGAAGGAAACTTTGAAGATTGGAGCAGCTCACAACTCCCAGCGTAGGGAAACCTCCCTGGCCTCATGACGCCCCGCCCCCTTCAGGAAGGGGCCGTCATGGACGCAAACTCCAGCTTGAGGCAACATCTGATACTCGCCCTGACCTCAGATGCAGGAGATCTCGATTCAGC
This sequence comes from Mustela putorius furo, assembly GCF_011764305.1. Taxonomy (NCBI): domain Eukaryota; kingdom Metazoa; phylum Chordata; class Mammalia; order Carnivora; family Mustelidae; genus Mustela; species Mustela putorius. The sequence goes on from NW_025421708.1 coordinate 155,137, forward strand.
CTCTGCACAGTGGGCCCAAACCTCGTGCTACCTTGTGTTTTCAGACTTCCTTCCTCACACTCCTTACAAACATGTCCTCAAGACTTGGAATTCTGGTACCAAAATTTAGCCCTATGCTGGCCCTCCAGAAGAAAAACGTTGCTCTATGGGGATCTCCATAAACTCCAAATGAGGATCAACCTGCTCGGTTCTCGACCTCACCCCAATTGGATTGTTCGGGTTGTCCATTCATCCCTCCCCAGAGCTCTGCTTTGGAATCCCTCTTTTGGTGGGACATCTGAGGTAACAAAACTAAAAGGACTCCTCTCATCCTTCAGATTGACCCAAAACAATTGGGATTGGACCAAATTCACAGAGAGGAAGTCTCGTCTATGGCCCATGAGGAATCCCCGAGATTCCACAGCCATCGTTGACAACAAATCCAGAGACAAAAGTCTGAGCAAGCGCCTCACACTCGCTCCTTTGTCGTATCCCGAAGAGTTCTCCTCACGGTCTGTAGACCGGGCCTACCATACCTACTTTCCAAACCTAAGCCGAGTTTGTGTTTTCAGACTTCTGTCCCCACATTCCTGGCCCACAGACCCTTCAGGCTGGGGCCCCTGGAGCCACACATCAGGACTGTGCCTGTCCATACCACGGGAATTCTGCCCATTCCATTGTCCACAATCGTACAAATTAGGAAAAACCTCCAGAGTCCCAAGGTCATCCCAATAATGTAGGCCGCCCAGGACCAACAAGGGTCATCTGAAACCAGCTGAGCATCTACCTCTACTCAGCATAGATGGATGTCCCCAGAGAAAAAGATTGAATCAGACAGGCCCCTAGGCCTGAATCAGATTCATTGCTTTCGGTTACAGGTATATCTCCTCAGAGGCCTGGGTTCCAAGATTAGCATATGGGGATTTCATGAGGCAGCAATCAGAACAAATCTCTTCTCCACATGGGAAAATTATCCTTTGAAGATGTATCAAAACCTCCAGTTAGGAGAATCCTTAAGGTCCTGTGTGCCACTGCCCCATTACAATGTCTCCATAGACACAAAAACACATTAGGACCCAACCACAGGAGAGTCCATTTCAACTGAGCCTATTCGGTTACTCCGCGAGATCCAGCAGATCTAACTTGTCTTGTTGCTAGGAGACAATTGGAATGTGAGGTGGCCTACCCCGCCATCCATCCTTAAAACCCTGCTCGGAATCGTTCGCCTGGAGCCAACCAACAGGTCTCAATTGTCCTGCAGAAGAATCTTTGCAGTTGGGAGCTTCTCAGAACTCCCATCGTGAGAGAACCCCCATGGCCACATGATACCCCCCCGTTCATAAAGGGGCCATCAGGGACATAAGGTCCAACCTGAGCGATCGTCTGATCCTCACCCTGACTTCAGATGCACGAGATCTCGGTTCAGGTCTGTATTGTGCATGCCATGTCCTCACCCAGAAACCTAAGCCTAGCTTGTGTCCTCAGACTTCTGTCCACAGACTACTGGCTCACAAGCCCTCCAGTTTGGCAATCCAGAACTACAATGCAGCACTCTACCTGCCCTGCAGAAGAAATACATTGCCCTCTGGTGCTACCTAGAAACCCCCAAATGAAGATCAACCTGCACGACACTTGGCTATACCGAAAAAATATATAGGATGACCTGGGCAATAATGCCCTTTCTGACACAGCCTGAGCCTGGACCTCCTAGGCCCACCCAGACAGCTGGCTACAAACTGAGAACTTCAGACCCCCCATGACTTAGGTCGTTATCCCTTCCCAACCTCAGTTTTTCAGGCTTCAGAACCTAGACCTTATCTCCAATCACTGCCCAGGATTGAAAATGATGCAGAAATCAGAACTCCTTCCCGATGGCACGAAAACTTGTGGTTGGCTTGTTGTCCATCGTTAAGTGTAGTGGAAACCAGTGTGTCTCTTGAGGCCCCGCCATTGCTCGCGGTCCAGATAGGTAGCAAACACACATTGTGACCCTCAGCCTTAGCCCAGTCCTCAGGTAAGGCCTCTCAGTGGCTGGATGAAGAGACAGCATATTGGGCTTGCCATGCCCCTAGGCCCCAATTTTTAACCATAGTTCCTGTTGTTCCTTCACTCTTCCCCAGGGCTCTGCTTTGGAATTCCTCTTTTGGAGGGGACACCTGATTGTAAAAACACTGAAAGGAGTCCTCCATCCAAAAGATTGATGAAAAACAATTGGGATCGGGCCAAATCCACAGAGAGCAAGATTCGTCCATGTCCCATGAGGCCTCCTCGACATTCCACGGCCATCGCTGATACAAAATCCAGAGACAAAAGTCTGAGCAAGCACCTCAGACTCGCACTTTCTTCATATCCTGAAGATGTCTTCTCATGGTTTGTAGATCGGGCCTGCCATACCTACGTCCCCAAACATAATTGAGTTTGTGTTTTCAGACTTCTGTCCTCAAAGTCCTGGGCCACACACCATCCAGGCTGCGGACCCTGGAGCCACATATTAGGACTGTGCCTACCGAATCCATGGGAATTCTGCCCATTCCATTGTCCAAAATCGTACAAATTAGGAGAAACCTCCAAAGTCTCTGAGGCCCCTCCCAATAGTATAGGTCGCCCGGGACAAAAAAGGTCAGTCTGTCACCAGCTGAGCATCTACCCTCCACTCATACCCTAGGTGGATGTCCCCAGAGAAGAAGATTGAACCAGACAGGAACCCTAGGCCAAAATCGGATCCATTGCTTTGGTACAGGCATGTCCCCCTCCTCAAAACCCTGGATTCCATACCAGCATTGGGGTTT
>NW_025421709.1:0-77063 GCF_011764305.1 Mustela putorius furo
GGTATATTGGTAGCAAAGCCATTACTATCTTATAAGACATGATATCATAAGGAAGCGTATTCTGTTCCATTTGGAATCACTGCAAATCATTGTAATTTTTAGCGGGGGGCAGTAACTTGAGATTGCAACAGTGGTGGGTTAGAATATATATATAGTATATATATATATATCTATTTTTTACTGGGAAGGAAGAGCTTAAGAGATATTGGGTTAGCCAGAGAGAGACTGACAGGTGGTTGAATCGTTGCGCAGGTCCCTATCACATCTCACTTTTTCCTTTAATATCAGAAAGCATTGAGCGTATTGACCAACACAGGAAACTTAACACACATCAAATATTTTATTGTCTCTTTCTAGTGATATTGTCACCAATGACAAGTATCAGTCGTACAAGCTATCATGCTCTTTTAAACCCTCTTTATCCTTTTCTGCCAGAAATGTGGGCTTAATAGTGGACTCCAACAGCAATTTTTGCAACTGTGAATAAAAAGCCATGAAAACCCTCTAAGATAGTTCACTTGACTTTCTTAAGACCTCTGAACCAAACACCAGAAAACACTCCTCTGTAGTCTTCTTGTTAAATGAAAAAAATATGGTTAAAACCACTTTTGAAAGTCTACTACATACAGCAAAATGTGAATCTTAATTGAAATATGTCCTCTCAGCTGTGCTTAAGCAAGTTGAGTCCTGAGCTTTTCAGGTTTTCAGTCTGAAAGAGTACACCTCTGGTGCTCTGAAAGGGAAAGAGAAAGGACACCCTGTTCTCCATATAAATTAAAGAAGAGAAATCTGTGCATTTACGTGGGCCATATAAAAATTTATCAAGCAATTATCTCCTAACTCCTTCCTATCCAAATTACCTGATATGCTCTCCCTACTCCTTTATTCCACGTTACTGCCTTTTCCAGGATTCTGTCTCACATCACAACATGTCTTCTGTTTATTTCCTTCTTGCAAGCTAGTTTTTGTTTTCTCCATCTAAACAAAATCAACAATCATTTGTGTATTTCAATTCCCACTTTCCTCAAATGCATTGATTCTTCTTATCTATTACTCTTTTCTCATACTCAGTGTCTTTGTCTTTATGGGGTTTGTACTTTGCTTTTTCCCCATCGTTTACTGCCATTATATAATCAAATCTAATAACTTCTTAGAGAAAGTTAAAAATTCCTGCATAGCCACACGTGAACTCAAAGTCACTGATTTTTTAGCAAACCTATAAGATAGTCAGACATCCATTCAATTTCTTTTTTTTTAAGATTTTATTTATTTATTTGACAGAGAGAGATGACAATGCAGGCAGAGAGGCAGGCAGAGAGAGAGGAGGAAGCAGGCTCCCTGCTGAGCAGAGAGTCCAATTTGGGGCTCGGTCCCAGGACCCTGGGATCATGACCTGAGCCAAAGACAGTGGCTTAACCCACTGAGCCACCCAGGCGTCCCTCCATTCAATTTCTTAACTGAGTCTCCAATGCATCCTGAGTTCTAACCTAAACCTAAGTTCTACTTCTTACACGTTGTTATATGACCAAATTCTTTCAGTTCAGTATTTTGTAACATTTAAATATTAATCAATTGATGCTTTGTCTGTGTATTTCTATGAAAATAATTTGAATACTGTAGATTTATTGATATATTTATAGATTTATAATCAAAGTTTCATCAGTTGAAGTTTTTGGAAATTTCAGATATAATGATTAACCTAAAATGATTCTGCCTCAAATCCCTCTGATATCAAGGCCCAACACCTGATTATAGCCAAACCTGTGGTGGATAGTTCCATGGGAAATTGCAGTTACTTAACACTGATAGCATCTCATGTTCTCTCTCTCATTTTTAGAATGTGTCTGTCCAACACAACCCCAAAGTGTAGGAGAGTAAATGTCCTCTGAGGACAAGCTCTCAGTGAAGTGGAAATAAGAACAATAGATAAAATTGTCAGTTTTCAATTCTTCATGAGGACAACTTAAAGAAATTTCTCAGGACCTTTCAGTAAAAGCAAGCCTTCATTTTCTTTCAACAACAATTATATCAACAACGTACCTCTTTGACAAATTTGCTTCTTCACTGTATCACTTTCCCATTCTTTTCTACCTTGGATAATCTCCCAGATAAACTAACAGTACTCAAATACTTTGTCCTACTCTTTGCCCTCAGGATAAATGGAGCCAAAAGACTTAGATTAATATCAAGTTCTGAATGGGATCTTAGAGCTATTTCTGTCCAGATTTTCATAAACATAGGGACCTTTGAGTTATCAGGCTATAAATAAGTTCTAAATGGAGGGGGCAAAAGCAAAAAGTAGAATTTTTTATGTTTGATTTTTAATCATGATTAATTGACTTTACTGATTATTACAAATACTAACATTATAAAAGTGTGCATCTTTGTAAAACAATGTCATAATGTAAGAAAAATAAGTTGCATAGTCCTTTGGAGAATATTAAACCAAGTGTTCAGGTGCCATCTAATTTCTTGTTTAATCCAGAACTTTGGTGTGCATTATCTTGAGGAATAGGATTTTGAAGTCCAGACAGACTAACAGAAAACAGATCCAAATGTGTGTGTTTATATTTCTGCTTTTGTTGTAAAAATCAAAGTGTGATTGCTGGTTTAAAATGGGTAAAACTAATAATGTTCATGGACTCTATTATAAATTTTCTAATTGTATGGGAAGAATCCAATAAACATAGAATTAATTGATTTGCAAATCCTCAAAGAGCTACAGGATCAGGTAGTGGTATGTTCTGATTCAACAGCATCATAATGAAGCATTTTATATGTGTGGCTAATGGATATTTTCATGAATGTTTGCTAGCTAGTCAGCCAATACAGAGAAATATTAGGTAGGGTAATTACTCACAGTTGTGTTTACTAAAATGAGAGAAAATTATCAAATGACACTACTAATAATAATCCTATAGCAGGCTAAATAATTCAATGATAATTACAAGTATTAATCTAGCTTTCTTCCCTGATTATGACTCTTCTCTCCTTTATCATAATGGGAGTAGCAGATTGTCTGCAATGAATTGTGAAAAACCAGCAGTGACTTTGGCAGTGAAGGCCTCCCATCAATTTTGATAGGTTAAAATGATTCTGGTTGGTCTTGAGCAAATGTGTCAATTTTTTTGTGTGTGTGTGTGTGTCATAAAAGAAAGAAGCAATAGTAAATTCTTGCTGTTATTCCATGGAGCCAATAAAATCATACTGCCAACAAGAGGCTGTTGACACCGTAAGTGTAGTTAACTGTCTTGAAATACTACGCCTCAAAATAAAATTCCAATATTTCACATAACCTCTTTTTTTTAAAGAAAAAAACAAAACTAAACAAAACAAAACAAGTATACTGCTTACATTTAGGGCCCTGCTGCTGTGTAACTATTTTTGAACATGTCTACTCTAAGTGTATATATATATATTTTTTTTTCTGTGCAATAAAGTCATTTAGAGATAAATTTGGATTGCAAATTATTTTGGGAGAGGCATGGTATTTGTGGCTAGTCTTACAAGTAAAAAGGACTAAAAGAAAGAAGAAAAACATTTTTTATTACAGCATATGTACATCTGTCCAAAGTACTTATTTACTATAGTACTGAGTAATGTATAATACTGTACACAAAGAAAGAAGTTAAATGAGTTATAATTCAGTCGAAGTATAGCTGGCTATTTTAAAACTTACCACTGAATCTTTCTTGTATGAAAAGTGATATCTGGCAATCTGGTCCAGTTCATTACATCAGGTCATTTGTATGTTCTTATTACCATTTTGCTAGCATAGCACATTTTATAACCCAGACATTTTTACAATGGAACTATGATGCATGTATTTTCAAAAGTATAGACATACATGAAGCTATGAGGTCAAAAAAGATGAATGTCCGTAGTACCATATAGACTCAACAAATAAAAGTGTCCAAGGCTCTGAGTGAGATTTATGAATATTGTGTAAGATTAGGCCAACATGTGGTTTTGATATAAATAATCTGTTCTTAAATTAGAATTACAGTCGTTGAGTACAGTGTTGAAAATGGCAGATAGATTTTAGCTATCTTTGCTCACTAGGGAAAATGGAAAAATGTTTAGTTTGGTCAGATTTTCACTTAACTTCTAAAAATCTTACATTTGAGAGAACCCTTCTGAAATAAGAATCCTTAAAGACAAAACCCCTTTGGCACAAGTTTTCACGAAACTTGTTTGATGTTGTAGACAATTATATGGCACACGTACTGTTCTAGATGTTTCATGCCAATAATATGTAAGCCATACCAAGGCTACATATACATATAGAGATGTTCCTCAGCTTACAAGGGGGCTATGTACAGAGAAATACATACAAAATTGAAAATGCATTTAATACCCCTAAACTATCAAATATCATAGCTTACCTTAAGCTTATTTAAACATACTCAGAACACTTACATTTGCCTGCATTTGGGCAAAATCATCTTAAGCAAAGCCTATTTTATAACAAAGTATCAAATATCACATGCAATTTATTAAATATTACACTAAAAAAAGAAGAATGTTTATATATAGAATGGTTGTAAGAATATCAGATGTTCACCCCTGTAATCTTCTCGCTGACTGGGAGCTGTGGCTCACTGCCCCTGCCCAGCATCACAAGACGGCACCATACCATATGTCACTGGCCCTTTTTATAAAGACCCAAATTCAAAATTCAAAGTACAGTTTCTACTGAATCACTTTCACTTTCACATCATTGCCAAATATATCATAAGTTGAATCATTTTAAATCAGGAGCCATCTGATTTGAAAGTTAAATCACAGTCACCCATATACACACAAAAAAAGGCCTTCATGTAGGGCCATCTATGGATCTCTAAACAACATAGCATGACGTATCAACGGCAAAAAATGGAGGTGAAGGGGACAATTGCTTTGCGTCAGTACTCTGAGCAGTAACATACATGGCCTTACTCACCTAGCAGAACTCCAGAGCCAGCTGATGGCAAGGAATTTTGCAAATGTTTGCTGAACAGCTTAAGCACTATTATTTTAAAATTAGTGTGCATATCTGTTTTCTGAAGATATGTTAATTTATTTTATTGACTTATTACAAAACCAAATAATTTCCTCTTATTTAAGTGGCAGGTAAATAGAATTCTTTTTAATTAAATCAAATGGCTTTTTAGGGAAAATATACTAAAAATTCTGAATCTTGTATTGCTTATGAATCTTTTATTGGAATCCTTATCAAGTTGTATTTTTCAAGTTTTTCCTAAATAATCTTCAATGAATTGAAAATATTTTTTGGATTTTATTCAAGGCTATTAACACACAATTTCACTTTGTTAAATATAGTGCTAAACGTTCAACCAAAACGTTGTGTCTTTTTTTTTCCAACACTACATCCTCCATCTACTGACTGGATTCTCTCCCCAACTAGCACATATATACCATGTCTATCTTTAGGATAAGTAAGGGTCATCTTTTATCTTTATTCTATTCCTTGTATGCTTCTGAACTTGTTGAATTTTAATATAATCACACCATAAGCATCACATATTTGATTCCCCTTTCAATAGTAAAGAGTGCACAACCAGAGCATACCTTCAAAGCTATCAATATACTTACTCTGATATATTATTTTTGTATTTTTGTAAATTAAAAGAATTAAATTATAGAACAAGAGTTTCAGGTGGTAGGTGTTGTAAGTTTTACCCAAACTGACTTTTGTCAAACTCGTTTTTGTCATCATATATGTCAAATAGTTTTCTCAGGTTTATTTTTAGAATATCCTTGTATAATGAATATTTACACTGATATCTAGTATAAAAATCTTGCAATTTATTTTAGAAACATTAAGATATTGAAAATCAATCTATTTCTTTAATTCATTAAAGACATTTTTGGCTTGTTTCCAGTACTTTCTTACTGGTTAAAAAATGAATTTGAAGTAGTCTGAATTTCATTATTATATGGCACTTTCCCTTTGATGAATACAAAGACGATATTCTATATTAGCTATCTGAGAAGAATTCATTTTTTAAAATTTTATTTATTTGTAATAGAGAGAGTGAGAGAGAGCACAAGCAGGGGGAGCAGCAGCAGCAGGGGGAGGGAGAAGCAAACTCCCGGCTAAGCAGGGAATGTGTTGCAGAACTGAGTCCCAGGACCCTAAGATCATGACCTGAGCTAAAGGCTCAGGCGTTTAACTGACTGAGCCACCCAGATGTCCCAATCTTTGAAGAGTTCTGTATGTTATTCCTATTCATATGAAGTTTTAAAGTCTAGGTGATTAACTTACTATTTTAGTGGCTATTACATAGATAGCACTATGTTCCAGGCAGAGAGTAAGAAACAAATATTAAATCAACCATATTCTATGCATTCTAAATGAAAATAATTAATCAATCATAATAAATCCTTCTATTTATGAAATATCAACTTATAAGCTTTCTTCCATATGAACAATGCCCAAATACAAGAATAAAGGGTCATCTAATACAAATAAAGGATAGAATTAAAGAATTCTGGTAAACCATTTAATTTTGAAAAAAATGGTGCTATATTGTTGCTGAGTTGTGGTTTTCAGTTACATAATATCTGATAAGTGTAGAAGTAACATGAGTGTTACGTGAGATGAGAAATGGTATATATAATTAAGATATTTTTAAAGGTACAGATAAATACAAATTTGTAAACATAGCATTATGGAGGAATAAAAATAAATGATAGCTACACCCTCTAAAGTGAGTAAATCTTGGAAAGTTAATAGAGAATTAAAACAAGGACAGTGCAAAAAGTATGGTACATTTTTATGAAGTTCAAACAAATTCTGTGAAACCGTAGATGGACTTAAAGATACTATTATGTATCAAATATTGTAAAAATTAAGCAAGAAAGTAGCAAACATGAAATAACCAAAGCATACAAACTTGGGTAGATACAATAGGTGTGATCATGTTCTACTTCATACAGAGATGAGTTAATAGATAAATAAAAGTAACTAGACTTTTTAGAAGTTAATAAAACTTTGCCTGTTATTTCTTAGCAATATAAAAATATATGGTTTTCTAACAAAAACGCTTATTTTCCAAAAAATATTTAAAAAAATAAATTTCAGGGTACTCATAAGGTTATATTTACTTTTCCACTGAAGGAAAAGCTGGTTGTTGTAGTTGTAGTTGTTTGTTTGTTTTAGTCTCCTCCTAGTTTTTATTATTTTAATGTGGAATGAGGAATGTTAGATTGAAAAGTGAATTATTTTATAGACAAAAATCATTACTTGATTCACCTCCTGGTACAGCAAATGGAACTCCTGAAAATATGCCCTTTTGCCTTCTGGAAGAGTAACAGTTATGCTTACTTCTGAAACATACTTGGTGGTTGCCCTAAATAGTGACACCATAGTAAACATTTTGAATATTTGCAATTAATTTTTATAGTCATAGGGCTCCAAAAGGCACTGCTAGTATCTTCGCAGGTATTTCAATAAAGCTAAAAGTTGCCTGACAGTTTAAAAATATTAACAAGGCACAAAACATGGCAGAAGTACTGTCCTCAGATATTATTTTTTTTCCATATGCTCCTGATTCCAGACATGAAAGTTATTTTTTTAAAAATTTTTGTTATAAAAGATTTTATTTATTTATTTGACAGAGATCACAAGTAGGCAGAGTCAGGCAGAGAGAGAGGAGGAATCAGGCTCCCTGTTGAGCTGAGAGCCCGATGTGGGACTTGATACAAGGATCCTGGGATCATGACCTGAGCCGAAGGCAGAGGCTTTAACCCACTGAGCCACCCTGCGCCCCCCATGACAAGTTATTTTTGATAGATATATATACAATGTATTTTCCAGTTATAAGAAAAATGGTTCTGCTATTTTTTTAACCTTTTTAAAAAATTACATAACTTTTTTAAATTAAAATTTTATTTTTTAATGTTTTACTTTTCTTTTCTTTTTTTTAAAGGTTTTATTTATTTATTTGACAGACAGAGATCACAAGTAAACAGAGAGGCAGGCAGAGAGAGAGAGAGAGAGAGAGGGAAGTAGGCTTCCTGCGGAGCAGGGAGCCCGATTCAGGGCTCGATCCCAGGACCCTGAGATCATGACCCAAGCCAAAGGCAGCAGCCCAAACCACTGAGCCACCCAGGCGCCCCAATGTTTTACTTTTCAATATACTACTTAGAATATAAAACCTATTCCAGTTGGTAAGAAGTTTACCGTTTAAAAAATGGTAATTTTCTCATTGTGTCTTCCCCTCTCATTGCTTTATTTTGAATAAAAAATTTCACAATAAACATAACTAATGCTTTCCTTTTGATAGTCCCTCTGTTGGTCATATTGTATATGAGCCATGACAATAAGTTTTACAAAATTTATTCATGTTTGTTGATATGTTTTATCATAACTAATTTTCCCTCCCTTATCTAGATTCCCCAGCTTTCAGACAGGTAGACACTTCAATAAACCATACCCAAGGGATGTATCAAGTACTTCTTAGACATCTCTCAGATCCTTGAGGTCTCATTTTGCTTAATATTAACAAACTTATTTTAAAGTTTATATGGAGAGGCAAAGACTCACAATATTCAACATAGTGTTGAAGGAGAACAAAGACTGAGGACTGACTTCAAAGTTTACCATAACGATAGGGCACCTGGGTGGCTCAGTGGGCTAAGCCTCTACCTTTGGCTCAGGTCATGATCCCAGGGGCCTGGGATTGAGTCCCACATAGGGCTCTCTGCTCAGCAGAGAGCCTGCTTCTCTCCTCATCTCTCTCTCTCTGTCTGTCTCTCTGCCTATTTGTGATCTCTCTCTCTCTGTCAAATAAATAAATAAAATCTTTTAAAAAAAAAGTATACCATAACGATAATTGTAAGCAAGATATTGTAATATCACAGAAAGACTAGAATAAAGGAACAGAACATATATTATCAATTATATTTTATATTTAATATAAAAGCAAAAGCAATACAAGAGAGCAAAATACACTCTTTTAAACAAGTGGTTCTGGAGTAATGGTGAAGCTAAATGTAAAAATATAAAATAAAAATAAAATAAAATAATAAAATAAAATAAATTCAGGCAGATATCAGACACTCTTCACAAAAATTAACTCAGATTGGATTACAAACCTAAACATGAAACATGTAGAAGGTAATATAGAAGAAAATTTAAATGACCTTGGTTTTGGAAATAACTTTAGCTACAAAAGCACAAGCACTGAATTTAAAAATGTCTACTCTGTGAAACAATGCCAAGAGAATGAAAAGGCAAAGCACAGAAAAAATTTGCAAAATACACATCTGGCAAAGGACTGTTAATCAAAAATACACAAAGACCCCTTAAAACTCAACAATGGGGGAAAACCTGATTAAAAATGAGCCAAAGGCATTAGCAGATACCTCACAAAAGAAAATATTACAGATGGCAAATAAGCATATAAAAAGATGCTTCACATCTTATGTCATCAGGAAAATACAAATTAAAACAAAAAAGAGACACCAGTACATACCCAGAATCCAGAACACTGACAACAGAACACGAAATGTTGGTGAGGATGTGGAGCAACAGGAATGTTCTTCCATGTCTATTGAGAATAAAGAATGGAAAACAACTTGGCAGTTTCTTACAAAACTAAACATATTCTTCCAGATGATTCAGCAGTAGCAGTTCCTGGTATTTATCCAAAGAAGATGAAATCTATACCCACAAAGATGTCTATAGCAGTTTTATTCATAACTGACAAAAGCTTGGAAGCAACCAAGATATCCTTCCATAGGTGAAAGGTCAAATAAAGTGTAGTACATGCAAACAATGGAATATTATTTAATGCTAGAGAAATGAATTTCCACACCATGAAAAGATATGGATATAAATATTTAATAAATATATGATTTTAGGCTTCTACCAGTCTATCAATAGTGTTAGTATATTTTTAACAGTGAATGCTCAGCATTCATGAATTTACCTAATAAAATGTTTTGGGTTCAATATTTTAAATACTTCAACCTCTATGATTATATTCCTAATAATTTTGAATTGGGGTAAATAAACCTTAATTTTTTGTAACTTAACTTTTCTTATTGCAAAAGAGCTCAATGAAATTATAGAAAATAAAAATTTACAAAAAAAAGTTTAGTTTACTATTGCCAAATAATTTAAAACTTTATCTTATATTCAAATACATATATTTTTCTAAATTGATTTATATGCTACTAAAACCAAAAACTTTTAGTTATATTAGATTTCATATCATGCAATCAATGCCAGAAAGCCATCTGGCGATGACTTGTCTTAAATAGAGTTAAGATGGGTGTTATTACAATGCAAGATGGAAACAAAGATAGTATAACAATTGAGTGTTACATAACTTTTCTGTTTTGATCAAGTTACTAATCTACAAAAGGCTTTTATCGGTGACAGACTTGGGAATTTAACAAAACTTTTAAACTAGCATGTGCGACTCATTCCTAGAAAACAACACAATCGATAACACATTATTTAGATGACATCATGACTATTTCTCCATTTGAATAAAAAAGGTAGCAACCCCAATAAGTTTATTGAACAGGAAATGTTGAAATGCTATAATGCTCCTAAGGAATTTAATGATCCAGTCATGAATTACAAAAAAAGGGTATAAATTACCAAAGTGTTTGTATAATTGTAATGTACAACTGCCCATTATCGTTCAATAGTGTCGGCTTGTACAAGAACTCTATAAAAGAACTCCACTTCTAAACCGTGGAAAATATGTTCCCTTTCCCCCTATATACAACTATTAAGCCATTCATTTAGCTTTTAAAATATCCACTTAATACAGGCTTTTTACTCATTTGAACAGGCAGCAGGGCTCTATTCTTATTGCTTACATCTGAAAGATAGACTTCTAGCGTAAGAGGTAAAGCCCATAAAGGAGCCCAATAATAACAACAAAATAGAGTTTAGTGAGCCCTTACAATCTGCCAGCTACCTTTCTGAGAATACTTCAATTAATAAAACATATAAAATACCTGACCACAAAGAGCTTACATTCTTTTGAAATATAATAGTGAAATAAACCAATAATAGAGGGGCACCTCGGTGGCTCAGTCCATTGAGTGACTGCCTTTGGCTTGGGTCATGATCTCAGGGTCCTGGGATGTAACTCCCCAGCAGGCTTTCTAGGCAGTGGGGTGTTTTCTTCTTCCTCTGCACCCCCTCCCAATTCTCTCTCTCTCTGTCTCCAAAAAGAAAATAACCAGTATTAGAATAATGATTGATGGTTGATGGTGATAAGTGTTACAAAGAAATACAAGAAAGGTAAAAGCCATTGGAGAATGCTGGGAGGAAAGTTAATTTTATTTTGTGTGTTGGGTGGTTATATCTCATTTATGAGATGTTATTTGCACAAAGACCCAGGAAGTGAAGGAGGGTGTTATACACATATTAAAGGAAAAGACTGCTCTAGGCAGAGCAAGTAAGTATATAGACTTTGTGTGAACAGCTGGTCTGTTACTTTTGAGGAAAAGCAAGGAGGCCAATGAGGAGTTCATAGTGGTGGAGAGAGGAAGAACGTATTGATGCGTGACCTTCTAGTACATTGAAACGCCTTCAGTTTTTATTTAATATGAAAGGGGAAGATACCAAAAGACTTTCGACAGCAGAATAAAATCATCTGACTTGATTTTTAGGTTAAATTGCTGTACCAAAATAAATTTGCAGGGAGAAAGGAGTGCAGTATGTGTGGAAGTGGGGGGGTTATCAATCAAGTCAATAATTCAGGAACATATGATGGTGTTTTTAGCATGCTGGGTGGTAATAGAAGTGGTGAGGTATGGTATTTATTTTGTATGTATTTTGATGGTGAATATTCTGGTGAACAGGATGGAGTATGTGCAGGACAGACAACATCAACATTTATTTTACCTGCACAAACAGAAGTGTGGAGTCTTCATTCCCTGATATGGAGAGAACTCTGAGTTCAAATGTTCTTTCTGATTAAATGGCATAGTGATGATGAGGATTTAGTCAGACAGTGAAAGAGAGCAGTAAGCATAATGTTAAGCGGTAAGACGTTATAATACATTTGAACATCAAAAAACGTTGTGTTGGATCATCTGTTTTTATGTGAGTAAATAAATAAATAAAAGCTTCCTGGGGTTCTGATAGAGGTAAAGAAGACTAATATATGATCCAAAGGGGCACGTGCACCAAATGTTTATAGCAGCAATATCCACAATAGCCAAACTATGGAAAGAACCTAGATGTCCATCAACAAATGAATGATATATATATATATATATATATATATATATATATATATATATATGATAGAATACTATGCAGCCATCAAAAGAAATGAAATCTTGCCATTTGCGATGACATGGATGGAACTAGAGGGTATTATGCTTAGCAAAATAAGTCAACCAGAGAAAGACACTATCATATGATCTCCCTGATATGAGGAAATGGAGGTGCAATATGGGGGGGGGGGGGGGGAATAAGAAAAGAGTAAATGAAACAAGATGGGATCGGGAGGGAGACAAACCATAAGAGAGGACTGTTAATCTCACAAAACAAACTGAGAGTTGCCGGGGGGGGGGGGGGGGGGAGGGTAGGGAGGGGGTGGTGGGGTTATGAACATTGGGGAGGGTCTGTGCTGTGGTGAGTGCTGTGAAGTGTGTAAACCTGGCGATTCACAGACCTGTACCCCTGGGGCTAATAATACATTATATGTTAATTAAAAAAAAAAAAGAAGAAGAAGAAGACTACTATAAATCAAATGCTATGGTTTTCAGCAAAGAGTGTGTAATCAGGCATATTTTATTAAAGTAACCAAGTAAAATGATGGCGGAAAATTGGAAAAACAGAAAACATAAAAAATCAGAGATTTTAAAAAGAGATATGGGACAGTGTAGAGAATATAGTCAATGATATTATAATAGTGTTATATGGTGACAGATGGTGGCTATATTTGTAGTGATCATAGAATAATGTATGGAGATATTGAAAACCTGAAACCAATGTAACACTGAATATCAACTATACTCAAATAAAAGAATAGTAAAAATAAAACATTTTAATTTAAAAAGATAAAAAGAGGGACAAGAATTTGAAAAGTGAATTTCAAAAAGAGTAAAGATGAGGCTAAGACATACTCTGAACCTTGAGGAAAACACCATTTTGAAAATTCTTCCCAGTTTGAGAAAACCCAAATGAATCAATACCATAAAAGAACCCATTTTAACTGAGAGATGTAATGAATGCTCAAGAAATAATTTTATGACAGGATAATTCTTCCCTATGAAACAGCATACAGAAACCAGGGGAAACACCTGGAAGCAAAATAAACTATACTGAAAATAAGAATTAGGAAAAAGATAAATGATGAAAGATAAGAAAATTAGACCTGCGACAGAGACCTAGTGAAGAGAACTTTTAGCTTGTGGTTTAATGTTTTTGAGGATAATCTAGAGTTCATAACTGCCTTGAGACAGGCTGGTTGCAGGCAGTTTAGGAAGATCCCTAAGACAGGCCTACTTTGGGCAGGTGGTGTTGGAGGAGGCCATTGGGCTGGACAAAGACAAATCCAACCATTTGACTAAAGTGTCTGTGAAGATGTTGAAGTCAGATGCAACAGAGAAAGACCTGTCAAACCTAATCTCAGAAATGGAGATGATGAAGATGATTGGACAGCACAAGGACACCATCAACCTGCTGGGTCCTGCACACAGGACGGTCCTTTGTACACTCTCATGGAATATGCCTCCAAAGACAACATACAGGAGTACCTGCAGGCCCAGAGGCCTCCTGACCTGGAGTACTGTTACAATATCAGCCACAATGCAGCAGAGCAACTCTCCTCCAAGGACCTGGTATCCTGTTCCTATCAGGTAGCCTGAGGCATGGAGTACCTTGCCTCCAAGAAGTGCATACACCAAGACCTGGCCACCAGGGAATTGCTGGTGACAAAGGACAACATGATGAAGATCTCAGACTTCAGCCTTGCCAGAGATATCATCACATCAGTTACTATAAAAAGACAACCAACAGTGGACTGCCTGTGAAGTGGATGGTCCCTAAGGCCATGTTTGACCAGATCTACATCCACCAGAGTGACTTCTGGTCTTTTTGGGTGATCCTGTGCAAAATCTTCACTCTGGAAGCCTCCCATATCCTGGAGTGCCTGTGGAGGTGGTTTTCAAGCTGCTGAAGGAGTCATTTGATGGATAAGCCAATAAGTGCACCAGAGAGTTCTACACAATAATGAGGGGTGGCTGGCATGTGGTACCTTCAAGCTGCTGGTAGAAGACCTGGATCATACTGTGGCCTTGACCTCCAACCAGGAGTACCCGGACCTGTCCTTGGCCCTGGAACAATACTGTCTATGCTTTCCCAACACCCAAAGCTCCACCTGCTCCTCAGAGAAGAATTCCACCTTCTCTCATGTGCCGTTGCCCAGGGAGTCCTACCTGCCCTGACACCCAGCCCAGCTTGCCAATGGTGGACTCAAATGACTAGTATCCCTATTACTCCTGTCCAGATTCCGTCATAAGCTGTAACCCTTACACCCCACCCTCCCTGCAAGACTCACTGCCTTCTCCTTTGTCCCTTTCCTACTGGCAGGAGCCAGCTGCCTACCTGAGGCCTTCACCCCTTGAAGTTCAGCTCTCTTCCCCTTCCTCTTCCTCCTCCTTACAACCTGCTCATGAAAGAAAGGCACAGAGAGGCAGGTACTTGCTCGTGGCTACTTCCTTCCCTCCCATATGTTGGACCAAGACCCCTCCCTGGCATCTGGTACTGCCTGGACATCGAGGGAGTGGGAGATGAGGCATGCCAGTGAAAGCTGTCGCAGCTTTCCTGTTTTGGTTTTGTCTGCTTAGCATAACATGTAAGACTGAGTTCTGGTGGCAGGGACCTAGTCCTTGGGGCTATAGCACTAGCGAGGGGAGGTCCACTGCTCTGGGCCTTGGCTAAGAGCAACCCCTGCTCCAGAGATATGGTGCCAAGGGCTTATTAATTTTGATACTAATTTGCTTTGCTGACCAAATACCGTATCAAAAGATGGGAAGGCAAAGACTGGAAGCAGTGTTGTGACCATGGGCTCCAGCCCCATACTATGAAGAAAACACAAAGTGTATAAATCTGAGTAAGTATATATTTACACACCTCTTTAAATAGGTTGTTATCAAAGATTTAATCAATGGGTAATATGCTCCTCGTGGCTGGGAAGCATCAGTTGCCATATATTAAAAACAAAGAAAAGAGGTGTCTGGGTGGCTTCCTCCATAAGTGTCCCTTCCTTTCAGGTCATGATCCCAGGGTCCTGGGATGGAGCCCCACATCAGGCTCTCTGCTCACTGGGAAACCTGCTTCTCCTTTTCCCTCTGCCCTGCTTATACTTCCTCTTCCTGTCTCTCTGTCTGTCAAATAAATAAAATATTTTAAAAAAAGAAACAAACAAAATGTTTTTAAAAGGTCTTTTTTTTTTTTTAATTTTCCAGGGGTGACTGGATGACTCAGTTGTTTAAGCAGATATTTGCCTTTGGCTGAGGTCATGATTCCAGTGTACAGGGATCCAGGCCTGCATGGGACTACTTGCACCCCAAGGAGCTTGCTTCTTCCTCTCCCTTTGCACGTGATTCCTCCCGCTTGTGCGCTTCCTCTCTCTCTCTCTCTCTCTCTCTCTCTTGCTGTCAATAAACAAAATAAAATCTTTTACTAAATAAATAAATAAATAAACCTACTTTCAGTTTAGGTCCCTTAACAAAAATTGCTACTGCTTCATTTAAAAAAAAAAAAAAAAGATAATTTAGAAAGATGCATCAAGAGCTAAAAATCTGTTTTTTTTTTTTCAGGATTAAATATAGAAGTGCTTTATAAAGTAAAAGAAAAACTATGCTATATTAACACTAATCACACTATAACTTTGGTGGTTATATCAAGATAATGAAAAGTGATTTTAAAGCAAATTTCATTATCAGACATAATGATCAAGTCAAAATTACAGAAGACTAGAAGGATGAATTTATCAGGGAGTATAATAATTCTTGACTTTTAATACTTAATAACAGATTTGGGGATATATAGGGAAAAACTAAGAACAAAAATCATAACTTCTACCTTAGAAGAGAAACAGAAAAAAGTTTCAATACCTTTATTTTAAGATTACATAGACAAATAGTCATCAAATTGGTAAGATATGTAAGACTTGAACAAAATTATCAACTAATTAGATATGCTTGATATTACAGAACACTCCCAACAACCGCAGACTACATATATCTTAAGCCATGATTTTCTTTGCAAAGGTCAACATTGATAATGTTCTAGTCATACCTCCGTGTACCAGGAAAGAAGTAGCATATTTCTTGAAAGACACAGCTATCAAAGCTCCATTGAGAAACCGTAAAGATGGAAAACGGATTTGCAAATTATATATCTGATAATGGACATCTCCTCTGATTATTAAAAATGAATAAAAATAAAAAACCTTACTAATAACCAAACAGAGTAACCAATTTTACATGTGAAGAAATTTATTGAAGAGACATGTCACCAAAAGGATATGGATGGCTTATAAGCACATGACAAATTTCTCAACATTTAGACATTAAAGAAATACAAATTAAAATCATAATAAGACATGTTTACATATCTATTAGAATGGCTAAAATTATAAAGGCTAATTTACTTCGTCTGAGCTAGATTGAGAAGCAACAAAAAATCTAAACTGTTGTTGGCATATATCATGATACCACCACTTTGGAAAATAGTTTTTGAAATTTTTTTAAATGCAAAATATGTTGCAGTTACACAAATAGCCATTTTACTTCTAGGCATTTAACCAAGAGAAACAAACCCTATGTTCATACAAGACTTGTATATGAATTTCATAGCAGCTTTATTTTTAAGAATTGAAAACTGTGGAAATGTTCATCAATGTCCATCAATAGAGCAAAGACAAATTATGATCTCTCATTAAAGAGATTACTGTTCAACATCAAAATGAACTATTTACAATTGGAGATTCTCAAAGTAATCATGCTGAGAAAAAGAAAAGCCAGGCAATGAATAGTATATACTGTGTGATTCCATGACTATAAAAAATCTAGAAAAGACAAATTTATATATAGTCACAGTCATCAAATATATTGGTGTGATTTTAGTGCCTTCTTCTGTGCTCCCATAGCTTCCTACACTTGATCTCCGAGCATTTGTTACACCATGTGAAAATATGAACTCTTTTTCTTTATTCTGTCTTACAAGAAAAAGAATCTTTGAAATTTTATGGACATTTGTACTCTCAGTTATTAGCAGAAATTCTATCATACAGTAAATTTCCAAATATAAAAGCCAGAGTTTTACAATGACTTCTAAGCTTTTACATGATCTAGCCACTCATTTAACCTCTGTGACCTCTTTCCCTGCTACTCTTCAGTCCCTCACAGTGGCCTCCTTGCTATTCCTCAGATATGCCAGGCACGATCCAACCTTATGGCCTTCAAGATAGCCAATTCCTTTGTCTGGAGTGACCTTATTGCTGATAGTTCTCTGGGCAAATTCATCACCATTCCATACCTTTGTTCAATTGTCAGCTTCATTGTAACTACCCTGATCTTCCTATTAAAAAACTTAACTCCCCATCCCCTGCCTAGCAACCTTGATTTTTCTCACCCTGATCTAATTTTTTTCTTTTTCCCCATTGTACTCATCATTTTTGAATGCACTATGCAATTTTTATTAAGTTTTATAGCTTTTAATTGTCTCACCCATTATAATAAACGTTCTACAAAGCCAAGTATTTCATTTACCAGTGTAGTCTGAAGTAATATCTGCCATATAATAGGTTCAAGACACAATAGGTAAATTTCAGAAAAACATATGCTGAGAGTATACTGAATTTCATAAGTCATTTCAATATTTTTTTTCCAAAAAATAAACTATGTAAAACATACCTTAAATTTACTTTCAAAATATTTTGTAGCATATAATGGACAATATACATAAGCCTTAAAGAAACAATCATATAAATAAACATTTCATACCTACTTAAATATTGCATAATACCACACTCCTAGATCCTCTCTGAATGCTCTAAAATAACCCTTCAAAGGAAATATACGTTTTTTAAAAATAACAGATTTTTTGGCAAATAATTTAATAAAATAAAAGTTTCATTCATCTATGTAGATCATAATAAATGTTTTTAATAAGCATGAAATTATAACTCTGAAGTGTGCTAAAATGAAACCACCTGCTAAGGGTGAGAGAAGAACAAAAATAAACATCATTTTTCCAAATAAGAGGAATTTATTACCTTTGAATCAAAGCATGTGGATTTGTTCAAACTGGCAATAAAGGAATATGGAAACACATACCATGGAAAGTCATATTTTAGATTTCTAAAAGACTTCAAAGTGAAGAGTATACATTTTTTAAATGCTACATAATGCTACATAATGACAAGATGACAGGTTGTGACAAATAGCATTTTAAAAGCTCTACTCATAATGGAACAGAAGGTGTCATTTCCCTATAGTTTTATATAGGTCATTAATTTACAATATCTAGATACAACATATTACCAAACAGAATGTTCATCAAAGACTAAATCATTTTTAATGGAACATAATATTTTGAACCTACATCTATCAATCATTTTTTCGATCTAACATTTATAGTCTCGCTAAACAATTTATCAGTTGTCGACAAAATTAAAAAAAAAAATAGGATAAAAAGTCGTGTTTGGAAAAGTAGATTTTCTTTGAAATTTGCATTTAAATGAAAATATTTGCTGATATTTTTTAAACTTTAAATGTAATTTTATAAATATCTGACCTATCAGATGATATAAAATTTTTTTGGAGAAAATAGGACATATTTTTTTGATCTTGGTTGAAGGTATTAATAAAGAGCAACTGTTTGTATTATTTGTATTGTGATATCTTAGTTAATAAACATGAATAACTGGTATAAAAATGTTTTTTTTTTTATTTTATTTATTTCCTTGACAGAGATCACAGGAAGGCAGAGAGGCAGGCACAGAGAGAGGAATGGAATCAGGCTCCCTGCTGAGAAGAGAGCCCACTGTGGGACTCAATCCCAGGAACCTGGATTCATAACCTGAGCCGAAGGCAGAGATTTTAACCCACTGAGCCACCCAGGCGCTCTAAAATATGTTCTTTTTTTTATAGAATTATAGTTCTTGAAAAATATGGAACTAGCTGGAACTGAATGCCTCCTTCAAAGTCAGCTCTGGAGAAATTATGCAAGTGTAATATAGAACTATTTCGGATATGAACCAAAAACAAAGAAATGATGATAAATTCCTTAAAAGACTCAAAGTTGCTCTTGACTGGTATGTTTCAAGCTCTATTCCTGGTTTGAGGACAGTTTTTAACAGGCCTGTCACTGTAGAAATCAGCTGGATGTTTAGAGGCTATCAGAACTGTGCAAAAACCTTGAAGGGGTAAAGACTTGAAAATTCTTTAGAGAGATCAGCTCCCTAAGGCATTATTCATCCACACATTTTTCCTCCACACAATTAAGACTGATGGATGAGGGGCACCTGAGGGGCTCTCTCATCACGTGGGTGTTGGGTTAAGCCTCTGCCTTCATCTCAAGTCATGGTCTCTGGGTCCTGGGATCCAGCCCCACATCGGGCTCTGCTCAAAAGGAAGCCTGCTTCCCTCCCTGCTTGCCTGCCTCTCTGCTTACTAGTAATCTCTCTCTCTCTCTCTCTCTGTGTGTCCAATAAATAAATAAAATCTTAAAAAAAAGGCTGATGGATGATAAATTATGTAAACTGCTCCCTCCAAATGATGCTTCTTCATAAGGATTTAAGAATTTAAAATTGTAAGAATTTAAAATTAAAACTTGATCGTAGGATTTATCTTATAGAATAACATCAAGTGAAGGCAGTTATTATTAGTTCTGAAGTATTTGTGATTCTGAATTCTTGGCCTCATTAGTAAATTTATTTTTAAATTCTCCCATGGAGTGGTGATTGGCCTTCAGTCTTTCATTGATGTACATCATTGGGTCAAATGAGATGTGTGTGCCCAGAACTATATATAATCTTCTTTGTATTTCACTGGAGATGGCATTTCTGAGTTTTGTTCAATTTAATTTGGACAGATGTTTTAATAGTTACTACTAGAGTTGGCCCTGGAGAATATCTTCCTTTTTTTTTTTTTTCTCTTCCCGATTCTCTGAAAAACCCTGACTAATTCACATTATCACAGTGATATCACAATTCAAGTTTTTCCAAACAGTATAGCTGCAAAATAGAAGGAAGCTACTCAGAATGTAATGCTATTGTGAATGATTGATAAAGAAAACATTATTATAATTAAGCTACCAGGTTTCAATGTATTTTATTGTTGCTAAGAAAATCCTAGCATACCCAGACTTTACAGAGATTTGATGATCCTAAGAGGAGCTGAATTCATGGACCAAAATAACTATGCACATAAAAAGTACAATTACTTACCTAAAAAAGATGATGTGGTTAACTTTATATGGAAATCCAAGTGTTATTGGAACAGGAATTTTAAAAAGAGCTTAGGGGCGCCTAGGTGGCTCAGTGGATTAAGCCACTGCCTTCAGCACAGGTCATGATCTCAGGGTCCTGGTATCAAGTCCTGCATCAGGCTCTCTGCTCTCAGCAGGGAGTCTCTCTCTCTCTCTCTCTCTCTCTCTCTCTCTCTCTCTCTCTCTCTGCCTGCCCTCCGTCTACTTGTGATCTCTCTCTCTGTCAAATAAATAAATAAATAAAATCTTGAAAAAAAAGAATGACTGTACTTTTAAAAAATAGCTTAAAAGGGGCACCTGGGTGGCTCAGAGGGTTAAAAAGACATGTAGACCAGTGGGTTAGAGTAGAGTGCCCAGATATGGACCATCAACTCTATGGTCAAAAAATCTTTCACAAAGCAGAGAAAATTATACAGTGGAAAAAAGACAGCCTCTTCAATCAATGGTGCAGGAAAAATTGGAGAGCTATGTATGGAAGAATGACACTCAACCATTCTCTTATACCATACATAAAGATAAATTCGAAATGGACAAACGACCTCAACGTGAGGAAGGAATCTATCAAAATCCCAGAGGAGAACATAGGCAGTAACCTCTTGGACACTGGCCACAGCAAATTCTTTCAAAACATGTCCCCAAAGACAAAGGAAACAAAAGCAAAATGAACTTTTGGGACTTCATCAAGATCAAAAGTTTCTGCACAGCAAAGGAAACAGTGAACAAAATGAAGAAACAACCCACGGAACGGGAGAAGATTTTCACAAATGACATTACAGATAAAGGGCTGATATCCAAGATCTATAAAGAACTCCTCAAACTCAACACACACAAAACAGATAATCATGTCAAAAAATGGGCAGAAGACATGAACAGACACTTCTCCAAAGAAGACATACAAATGGCGAACAGATGCCATATATGCAGGCAGAGAGAGAGGGGTAAGCAGGCTCCCCGCTGAGCAAAGAGCCTGATGTGGGGCTCCATCCCAGGACCCTGAAATCATGACCTGAGCCGAAGGCAGAGGCCTAAACCACTGAGCCACCCAGGAGACACATATCTGGTAATTTTTAATCAACGTGGATTTGCTGCATCAAATATAGTTTCTTCTTCTTCAAATATAAATATATGAATATATTGATCAAGTCACACGCATGTCTTAGGAGAATGTCATAACTTTAATATAAAACTTGAAATCTTGGCCATTGGTTATGATTTTTGTTTTAGTTTGATTTGGTTCGGTTTTTGTAATTTTAAAAATCCCTCCAGCCTTTGGCTCTGTCTGACCTGATTGCTTTCAGCTGTTTCTGCAACAAAGTTGTCCCAGCTGCGAAAACTCTCATTGTTTTCAGTGTCGCCCCCTTCTGAACACTTTGTTAATAAAAAGCTTTTTTTTTTTTTTTTTTTTTTTTTGGCTATGGTAAATGTGGAACAACAGTGAGGTATTTCAAAGAGGTGAACCACAGATAAATTTCTCTAAGGGTGGGGTGAGGGTTACTCAAAAAGGAACTTGACAAGGCTTTTAAAGATATCGACAATCATTATATACATAACGTGACTGATTGTTACCGTGCTCTTAACTGGGCAAACACTTGTTGGCTTCCAAGATAGACTAACATAGTTGAGATGGTTCTAGCGGCCTGCTAGCACAGGGTCTCATGAGCCAGGGATTCTAGCCACTGGCTGTGCAAGGTTGAGACCTGTTAGTGATTCTATTTTTTCCTCTACAGAATGGGTCTTTCTACATTCCAGGTCCTTTCTACCCCAATAAATAATGCGGCGATTCTCTCAGTGAGTTGTACTTTTGGTTTTAAACAGCCAACTGTCTGTTAAAAAGGACTTTTGTTTAAATTCTTTAAAAAAAAAGTCCTTTCAAAAAAATCTTTTTTTTATTTTTTATTTTTTGATCCCATAGGTTTACTCTGATCCTGGAACTTTGTCATTTTGACCTTCTCTGCTGATTAAAATATTCTTCATCATCAGCACCTACTGCTCTCCTCTCCTGGTGGTCTCTCGGAAGGGGTCTTCTCTAGCTCTTCTAGCAGGAGATGGGCACTTCCCCTCTACCCCTGTTGCCAGACCAACCTTACCTATCCTGCAGGGTCAGGTCGGCCTGGCCTTTTATCTGTTGTTCTCTTCTGAGTGGTTAGTTTTTCATCGATACCGTGCTTTGCTTTTGTCAGGATTTACCCTGGTCTATCAAAACCCTTTTCTTGTACCAGTGAAGCCTAAGAAACAGTCCTGATGAGAGAACCAGGAACTCGAACAGATCATATTTATCCTGAATGTTCCGTCCAAAATGAAAAATACATTTCTGAGGAGCCTCAAGATCTCTGGGAAGGGAAGTTTCACCAACTCTGTCATGTAGGGGCATCAATTCCGATTCTATGTCAATTTTCCGACATTCCCAGCTAATAATTCTCTACCTCAGAAAGCCCACTCTCAACCGTTTCCTCTCTCAAAGGCAGTTGCTCTTAGAGTCTGCACATGGCACTTGGGGCCTGCTGGTCATTGGCTACTGCCCTCTGTACCTTGGGTCTAACAGCTGCTGCGGGGCATCAAGATGAGAATGTCTCTTGTTCTAAGACTTAATATAGTTGGGTGCACATGGTAAGCAATAATCACTTATTTTGTTGATCCAAGTGTTCGACCTTTCTTAATTATTCTAGTACCACAGTTTACTTGTTCTAAGATTTTTGTCCTCCCACCCCCCCCATTTTAATATCTCTTAAGGTGGCACTCACCTTGCACTTGAGGACATATCCTAGTTTAACTGACAGCATTTCTCTTTCTTTCTTAGTCGAACATAAACTATAGTGCATCTTACCCTTGATGAAAGCTAGGATGCAATTAAATACTCTATTATGGTTACGATTCTGATATTTGAAATCCTCCGGTAGCTCCCTGTGCCCCCACAGTGTAGTACCTCACCTCCTCGGCATAGTATACAAACCATCTCACCCCAGTGTTAACCCCGGGGCTCAGCCTCCATCCCCAGGTGATGCTGCCAGATCAGTTGTCGGTTATCATGAACTTGCTGTAGTTTCCTGAATGCACTGTGCTGCCTCCTGGCACTTTGAAACTTGACACACTCATCCTCATTCTTCGCTTTGCCCTTGTCTATCAGCTCCCCTGAAAATCTGTTCCTAAGTGGCTTTTCCCAGCTCCAACCTACCTTTGGCAATCTTTTCTCTCCCTGTATTAAAGACTGTCACACTTCACCATGGACATGCCGGTTGTCCCCCTGAGAAGAGAAAAGGGACAGTGAGGGCCCCCCAGCATTTGCAGCTCTAGTGCAGAGCCCCATGCCTGGCTTGCAGGAAATGCCAGATCATGAAGACAAACGGAGATCATCCTCTGGCTAAAACCAGCTCTTCTTTGCCTACCGCAGGATCTGGATCATTAAAGAGCAGCCAGTTATTATTGCTGCTGTTTTTTCTAGGGATTTTTTTTCCCCATATATTTCCCAGGGCTTTACTCTTTATATAGCACTTTAATTCAGGCTTCAACCACTTCCTAGTCAGATCAGGTGAAATCATTTTCCTTCCCATACCCTCGATGTTTTTCTCACCTTGTAATTCTTTTTTTAAAGATCTTATTTACCCATTTGAAGGATCACAAGTAGGCAGAGAGGCAGCAGAGAGAAAGGGGTAAGCAGGCTCCCCGCTGAGCAAAGAGCCTGATGTGAGGCTCCATCCCTGGACCCTGAAATCATGACCTGAGCGGAAGGCAGAGGCCTAAACCACTGAGCCACCCAGAAGCCCCATATCTGGTAATTTTTAATCAACGTGGATTTGCTGCATCAAATATTTCCTTCTTCTTCAAATATAAATATATAAATATATTGATCAAGTCACACGCATGTCTTAGGAGAATGTCATACCTTTAGTAGCAAACTTGAAATCTTGGCCATTGGTTATGATTTTTGTTTTAGTTTGATTTGGTTCGGTTTTTGTAATTTTAAAAATCCCTCCAGCCCTTGGCTCTGTCTGACCTGATTGCTTTCAGCTGTTTCTGCAACAAAGTTGTCCCAGCTGCGAAAACTCTCATTGTTTCCAGTGGCGCCCCCTTCTGAACACTTTGTTAATAAAAAGCTTTTTTTTTTTTTTTTTTTTTTTTTTTTGGCTATGGTAAATGTGGAACAACAGTGAGGTATTTCAAAGAGGTGAACCACAGATAAATTTCTCTAAGGGTGGGTGAGGGTTACTCAAAAAGGAACTTGACAAGGCTTTTAAAGATATCGACAATCATTATAACATAACGTGACTGATTGTTACCGTGCTCTTAACTGGGCAAACACTTGTTGGCTTCCAAGATAGACTAACAGAGTTGAGATGGTTCTAGCGGCCTGCTAGCACACGGTCTCATGAGCCAGGGATTCTAGCCACTGGCTGTGCAAGGTTGAGACCTGTTAGTGATTCTATTTTTTCCTCTACAGAATGGGTCTTTCTACATTCCAGGTTCTTTCTACCCCAATAAATAATGCGGCGATTCTCTCAGTGAGTTGTACTTTTGGTTTAAACAGCCAACTGTCTGTTAAAAATGACTTTTGTTTAAATTCCTTTAAAAAAAAAGTCCTTTCAAAAAAATCTTTTATTTTTTATGTTTTGATCCCATAGGTTTACTCTGATCCTGGAACTTTGTCATTTTGACCTTCTCTGCTGATTAAAATATTCTTCATCATCAGCACCTACTGCTCTCCTCTCCTAGTGGTCTCTCGGGAAGCGGTCTTCTCTAGCTCTTCTAGCAGGAGATGGGCACTTCCCCTCTACCCCTGTTGCCAGACCAACCTTACCTATCCTGCAGGGTCAGGTCGGCCTGGCCTTTTATCTGTTCTCTTCTGAGTGGTTAGTTTTTCATCGATACCGTGCTTTGCTTTTGTCAGGATTTACCCTGGTCTATCAAAACCCTTTTCTTGTACCAGTGAAGCCTAAGAAACAGTCCTGATGAGAGAACCAGGAACTCGAACAGATCATATTTATCCTGAATGTTCCGTCCAAAATGAAAAATACATTTCTGAGGAGCCTCAAGATCTCTGGGAAGGGAAGTTTCACCAACTCTGTCATGTAGGGGCATCAATTCCGATTCTGTGTCAATTTTCCTACTTTCCCAGCTAATACCTCTGTACCTCAGAAAGCCCACTCTCAACCGTTTCCTCTCTCAAAGGCAGTTGCTCTTAGAGTCTGCACATGGCACTTGGGGCCTGCTGGTCATTGGCTACTGCCCTCTGTACCTTGGGTCTAACAGCTGCGGGGCATCAAGATGAGAATGTCTCTTGTTAAACTTAATATAGTTGGGTGCACATGGTAAGCAATAATCACTTATTTTGTTGATCCAAGTGTTCGACCTTTCTTAATTATTCTAGTACCACAGTTTACTTGTTCTAAGATTTGTCTCCCCCCCCATTTAAATATCTCTTAAGGTGGCACTCACCTTGCACTTGAGGACATATCCTAGTTTAACTGACAGCATTTCTCTTTCTTAGTCGAACATAAACTATAGTGCATCTTACCCTTGATGAAAGCTAGGATGCAATTAAATACTCTATTATGGTTACGATTCTGATATTTGAAATCCTCCGGTAGCTCCCTGTGCCCCCACAGTGTAGTACCTCACCTCCTCGGCATAGTATACAAACCATCTCACCCCAGTGTTAACCCCGGGGCTCAGCCTCCATCCCCAGGTGATGCTGCCAGATCAGTTGTCGGTTATCATGAACTTGCTGTAGTTTCCTGAATGCACTGTGCTGCCTCCTGGCACTTTGAAACTTGACACACTCATCCTCATTCTTCGCTTTGCCCTTGTCTATAAGCTCCCCTGAAAATCTGTTCCTAAGTGGCTTTTGCCAGCTGCAACCGACCCTTGGCAGTCTTTTCTCTCCCTGTTGTAAAGCCTGTCACACTTCACCATGGACATGCCGGTTGTCCCCCTGAGAAGAGAAAAGGGACAGTGAGGGCCCCCCAGCATTTGCAGCTCTAGTGCAGAGCCCCATGCCTGGCTTGCAGGAAATGCCAGATCATGAAGACAAACGGAGATCATCCTCTGGCTAAAACCAGCTCTTCTTTGCCTACCGCAGGATCTGGATCATTAAAGAGCAGCCAGTTATTATTGCTGTTTTTCTAGGGATTTTTTCCCCATATATTTCCCAGGGCTTTACTCTTTATATAGCACTTTAATTCAGGCTTCAACCACTTCCTAGTCAGATCAGGTGAAATCATTTTCCTTCCCATACCCTCGATGTTTTTCTCACCTAGTAATTCTTTTTTTAAAGATCATATTTACCCATTTGACGGATCACAAGTAGGCAGAGAGGTGGCAGAGAGAAAGGGTTAAGCAGGCTCCCCGCTGAGCAAAGAGCCTGATGTGGGGCTCAATCCAGGACCCTGAAATCATGACCTGAGCGGAAGGCAGAGGCCTAAACCACTGAGCCACCCAGGAGTCCCATATCTGGTAATTTTTAATCAACGTGGATTTGCTGCATCAAATAGTTCCTTCTTCTTTAAATATAAATATATAAATATATTGATCAAGTCACACGCATGTCTTAGGAGAATGTCATACCTTTAGTAGCAAACTTGAAATCTTGGCCATTGGTTATGATTTTTGTTTTGGTTTGATTTGGTTCGGATTTTGTCATTTTAAAAATCCCTCCAGCCCTTGGCTCTGACTGACCTGATTGTTTTCAGCTGTTTCTGCAACAAAGTTGTCCCAGCTGCGAAAACTCTCATTGTTTCAAGTGGCGCCCCCTTCTGAACACCTTGTTAATAAAAAGTTTTTTGTTTTTTTTTTTTGGCTATGGTAAATGTGGAACAAAAGTGAGGTATTTCAAAGAGGTGAACCACAGAGAAATTTCTCTAAGGGTGGGGTGAGGGTTACTCAAAAAGGATCTTGACAAGGCTTTTAAAGATATCGACAATCATTATACCATAACGTGACTGATTGTTACCGTGCTCTTAACTGGGCAAACACTTGTTGGCTTCCAAGATAGACTAACATAGTTGAGATGGTTCTAGCAGCCTGATAGCAAAGGGTCTCATGAGCCAGGGATTCTAGCCACTGGCTGTGCAAGGTTGAGACCTGTTAGTGATTCTATTTTTTCCTCTACAGAATGGGTCTTTCTACATTCCAGGTCCTTTCTACCCCAATAAATAATGCGGCGATTCTCTCAGTGAGTTGTACTTTTGGTTTAAACAGCCAACTGTCTGTTAAAAAGGACTTTTGTTTAAATTCCTTTAAAAAAAAAAGTCCTTTCAAAAAAAAAATTTTTTTTTATTTTTTATTTTTTGATCCCATAGGTTTACTCTGATCCTGGAACTTTGTCATTTTGACCTTCTCTGCTGATTAAAATATTCTTCATCATCAGCACCTACTGCTCTCCTCTCCTAGTGGTCTCTCGGGAAGCGGTCTTCTCTTGCTCTTCTAGCAGGAGATGGGCACTTCCCCTCTACCCCTGTTGCCAGACCAACCTTACCTATCCTGCAGGGTCAGGTCGGCCTGGCCTTTTATCTGTTCTCTTCTGAGTGGTTAGTTTTTCATCGATACCGTGCTTTGCTTTTGTCAGGATTTACCCTGATCTATCAAAACCCTTTTCTTGTACCAGTGAAGCCTAAGAAACAGTCCTGATGAGAGAACCAGGAACTCGAACAGATCATATTTATCCTGAATGTTCCGTCCAAAAAAAAAAAATACATTTCTGAGGAGCCTCAAGATCTCTGAGAAGGGAAGTTTCACCAACTCTGTCATGTAGGGGCATCAATTCCGATTCTGTGTCAATTTTCCTACTTTCCCAGCTAATACTTCTCTACCTCAGAAAGCCCTCTCTCAACCGTTTCCTCTCTCAAAGGCAGTTGCTCTTAGAGTCTGCACATGGCACTTGGGGCCTGCTGGTCATTGGCTACTGCCCTCTGTACCTTGGGTCTAACAGCTGCGGGGCATCAAGATGAGAATGTCTCTTGTTCTAAGACTTAATATAGTTGGGTGCACATGGTAAGCAATAATCACTTATTTTGTTGATCCAAGTGTTCGACCTTTCTTAATTATTCTAGTACCACAATTTACTTGTCTAAGATTTGTTGTCCACCCCCCAATTTAATATCTCTTACGGTGGCACTCACCATGCACGTGATGACATATCCTAGTTTAACTGACAGCATTTCTCTTTCTTAGTCGAACATAAACTATAGTGCATCTTACCCTTGATGAAAGCTAGGATGCAATTAAATACTCTATTATGGTTACGATTCTGATATTTGAAATCCTCTGGTAGCTCTCTGTGCCCCCACAGTGTAGTACCTCACCTCCTAGGCATAGTATACAAACCATCTCACCCCAAGTGTTAACACCGGGGCTCAGCCTCCATCCCCAGGTGATGCTGCCAGATCAGCTGTCGGTTGTTAGGAACTTGCTGTAGTTTCCCGAATGCACTGTGCTGCCTCCTGGCACTTTGAAACTTGACACACTCATCCTCATTCTTCGCTTTGCCCTTGTCTATAAGCTCCCCTGAAAATCTGTTCCTAAGTGGCTTTTGCCAGCTGCAACCTACCCTTGGCAGTCTTTTATCTCCCTGCGGTAAAGCCAGTCACACTGCACCATGGACATGCCCGTTGTCCCCCTGTGAAGAGAAAAGGGACAGTGAGGGACCCCCAGCATTTGCAGCTCTAGTGCAGAGCCCCATGCCTGGCTTGCAGGAAATGCCAGATCATGAAGACAAACGGAGATCATCCTCTGGCTAAAACCAGCTCTTCTTTGCCTACCGCAGGATCTGGATCAATAAAGAGCAGCCAGTTATTATTGCTGTTTTACTACGGATTTTTTCCCCATATATTTCCCAGGTCTTTACTCTTTTTATAGCACTTTAATTCAGGCTTCAACCACTTCCTAGTCAGATCAGGTGAAATCATTTTCCTTCCCATACCCTCGATGTATTTCACACCTAGTAATTCTTTTTTTAAAGATCTTATTTACCCATTTGACAGACAGATCACAAGTAGGTAGAGAGGCAGACAGACAGAGAGGGGGTAAGCAGGCTCACCACTGAGCAGAGAGCCCGATGTGGGGCTCCATCCCAGGACCTTGAAATCATGACCTGAGCCGAAGGCAGAGGCCTAAACCACTGAGCCACCCAGGAGCATCCATATATGGTAATTTTTAACCAACGTGGATTTGCTGCATCAAATAGTTCCTTCTTCTTCAAATATAAATATAGAAATGTATTGATCAAGTCACTCGCATGTCTTAGCAGAATATCATACCTTTAGTAGCAAACTTGAAATCTTGGCCATTGGTTTTGATTTTTGTTTTAGTTTGATTTGGTTCGGTTTTTGTAATTTTAAAAATCCCTCCAGCCCTTGGCTCTGTCTGACCTGATTGCTTTCAGCTGTTTCTGCAACAAAATTGTCTGGGCAGCGAAAATTCTGATTGTTTACAATGGCGCCCCCTTCAGAACACTTTGTTAATAAAAAGCTTTTTTTTTATTTTTTATTTATTTTTTTTTGGCTATGGTAAAGTGTAACTAAAATGAGGTATTTCAAAGAGGTGAACCACAGATAATTTTCTCTAAGGGTGGAGTGAGGGTTACTCAAAAAGGAACTTGACAAGGCTTTTAAAGATATAGACAATCATTATAACATAACGTGACTGATTGTTACTGTGCTCTTAACTGGGCAAACACTTGTTGGCTTCCAAGAAAGACTAACATTGTTGAGATGGTTCTAGCGGCATTCTAGCCCAGGGTCTCATGTGGCAGGGATTCTAGCCATTGGCTGTGCAAGGCATGAGTACTGTTAGTGATTCAATTTTTTCCTCTGCAGAATGGGTCTTTCTACTTTCCAGGTCCTTTCTACCCCTATAAATAATGTGGTGATTCTCTCAGTGAGTTCTACTTTTGGTTTTAAACAGCCAACTTTCTCTTAGAAAGGACTTTTGTTTAAAGTCCTTTAAAAAATAGTCCTTTTAAAAAATCTTTTTTTTTTTATCTTTTATTTTTAAACCCATATGTTTACTCTGATACTGGAACTTTGTCATTTTGACCTTTTCTGCTGATTAAAATATTCTCTCCAAAATGTCAGTATTTGCAGGGACTTGCACTGTAGACATTCTTTACATATTTTTTAAAAAATCCATTCACGATTTTTAGTGAAAATCCCGGGAATCTGAAAGACTACCATTTGCTATTCATCGAACAGTTACTGTCTCCACTAAGTGACAGGGTTTCAGAGAACGTGAGCTCACAAAAGATGTAGCCTATTTTCCACTTTCTGCTACCATGTTCATTTCTATGTAGTCTGAAGTAATATCTGCCATATAATAGGTTCAATAGACAATTGGTAAATTTCAGAAAAAATTAATGTTGAGAGTATACTGAATTTCATAAGTCATTTCAATATTTTTTCCAAAAAATAAACTATGTAAACAAACCTAAATTTACTTTCAAAATATTTTATAGCATATAATGGACAATATACATAAGCCTTAAAGAAACAATCATATAAATAACCATTTCATACCTACTTAAAAATTGCATAATACCACACTCCTAGATCCTCTCTGAATGCTCTAAAATAACCCTTAAAAGGAAATACATTTTTAAAAATAACAGATTTTTTGGCAAATAATTTAATAAAATAAAAGTTTCATTCATCTATGTAGATCATAATAAATGTTTTTAATAAGCATGAAATTATAACTCTGAAGTGTGCTAAAATGAAACCACCTGCTAAGGGTGAGAGAACAAAAATAAACATCATTTTTCCAAATAAGAGGAATTTATTACCTTTGAATCTAAGCATGTGGTTTTTTTCAAACTGGCAATAAAGGAATATGGAAACACATACCATGGAAAGTCATATTTTAGATTTCTAAAAGACTTCAAAGTGAAGAGTATATATTTTCTAAATGTTACATAATGCTACATAATGACAAGATGACAGGTTGTGACAAATAGCATTTTAAAAGCTCTCTACTCATAATGGAACGGAAGGTGTCATTTCCCTATAGTTTTATATAGGTCATTAATTTACATTATCTAGATACGACATATTACCAAACAGATGTTCATCAAAGACTAAATCATTTTTAATGGAACATAATAATTTGAACCTACATCTATTAATCATTTTTTTTCGATCAAGCATTTATAGTCTCGCTAAACATTTTATCAGTTGTCGACAAAATTAAAAAAAAATAGGATAAAAAGTCGTGTTAGGAAAGTAGATTTTTTCTTTGAAATTTGCGTTTAAATGAAAATATTTGCTGATATTTTTAAAACTTTAAATGTGATTTTATATATATCTGACCTATCAAATCAAATATAAAATTTTTGGAGATTAATATAGTTTGGGGCACATGGTAAGCAATAATCACTTTTTTAGTATATCCAAGTGTTCGACCTTTCTTAATTATTCTAGTACCACAATTTACTTGTTCTAAGATATGTCCTCCCCCCCCATTTTAATATCTCTTAAGGTGGCACTCACCTTGCACTTGATGACATATCCTAGTTTAACTGACAGCATTTCTCTTTCTTAGTCGAACATAAAATATATTGCATCTTACACTTGATGAAAGCTAGGATGCAATTAAATACTCTATTATGGTTACGATTCTGATATTTGAAATCCTCCGGTAGCTCCCTGTGCCCCCACAGTGTAGTACCTCACCTCCTGGGCATAGTATACAAACCATCCCCCCCCAGTGTTAACCCCGCGGCTCAACCTCCATCCCCAGGTGATGCTGCCAGATCAGCTGTCGGTTGTCCTGAACTCGCTGTAGTTTCCCGAATGCACTGTGCTGCCTCCTGGCACTTTGAAACTTGACACACTCATCCTCATTCTTCGCTTTGCCCTTGTCTATCACCTCCCCTGAAAATCTGTTCCTAAGTGGCTTTTCCCAGCTCCAACCTACCCTTGACAGTCTTTTATCTCCCTGTGGTAAAGCCTGTCACACTGCACCATGGACATGCCCGTTGTCCCGCTGAGAAGAGTAAAGGGACAGTGAGGGCCCCCCAGCATTTGCAGCTCTAGTGCAGAGCCCCATGCCTGGCTTGCAGGAAATGCCAGATCATGAAGACAAACGGAGATCATCCTCTGGCAAAAACCAGCCCTTCTTTGCCTACCGCAGGATCTGGATCAATAAAGGACAGCCAGTTATTATTGCTGTTTTTCTAGGGATTTTTTCCCCATTCATTTCCCAGGTATTTACTCTTTTTATAGCACTTTAATTCAGGCTTCAACCACTTCCTATTCAGATCAGGTGAAATCATTTTCCTTCGCATACCCTCGATGTATTTCACACCTAGTAATTCTTTTTTTAAAGATCTTATTTACCCATTTGACAGACACACACAAGTAGGTAGAGAGGCAGGCAGAGAGAGAGGGGGGAAGCATGCTCCCCGCTGAGCAGAGAGCCTGATGTGGGGCTCCATCCCAGGACCCTGCAATCATGACCTGAGCCGAAGGCAGAGGCCTAAACCACTGAGCCACCCAGGAGCCCCCATATCTGGTAATTTTTATTCAATGTGGATTTGCTGCATAAATAGTTCCTTCTTCAAATATATATATATATAAATATATTGATCAAGTCACTCACATGTCTTAGGAGAATGTCATACCTTTAGTAGCAAATTGAAATCTTGGCCATTGGTTTTGATATTTGATTTTTGTTTTGGTTTGATTTGGTTCGGTTTTTGTAATTTTAAAACCCTGCAGCTCTTGGCTCTGTCTGACCTGATTGCTTTCAGCTCTTTCTGCAACAAAATTGTCCCAGCAGCGAAAACTCTCATTGTTTACAGTGGCTCCCCCTTCTGAACACTTTGTTAATAAAAAGCTTTTTTTTTTTTTGGCTATGGTAAATGTGGAACAACAGTGAGGTATTTCAAAGAGGTGAACCACAGATAAATTTCTCTAAGGGTGGGGTGAGGGTTACTCAAAAAGGAACTTGACAAGGTTTTAAAGATATCGACAATCATTTTAACATAACGTGAGTGATTGTTACCGTGCTCTTTACTGGGCAAACACTTGTTGGCTTCCAAGATAGACTAACATAGTTGAGATGGTTCTAGCGGCCTTCTAGCACAGGGTCTCATGAGGAAGGGATTCTAGCAAATCTGGCTGTGCAAGGCATGAGGCCTGTTAGTGATTCTATTTTTTCTTCTGCAGAATGGGTCTTTCTACATTCCAGGTCCTTTCTACCCCAATAAATAATGCAGCGATTCTCTCAGTGAGTTGTATTTTAGTTTAAACAGCCAACTGTCTCTTAAAAAGGACTTTTGATTAAAGTCTTTTAAAAAAAGTCCTTTTAAAAAATATTTTTTTTTATTTTTTATTTTTTAATCCCATATGTTTACTCTGATTGTGGAACTTGGTCATTAAGACCTTCTCGGCTGATTAAAATATTCATCATCAGCACTGGCTGTGCAAGGCATGAGGCCTGTTAGTGATTCTATTTTTTCCTCTGCAGAATGGGTCTTTCTACATTCCAGGTCCTTTCTACCCCAATAAATAATGCAGCGATTCTCTCAGTGAGTTGTATTTTAGTTTAAACAGCCAACTGTCTCTTAAAAAGGACTTTTGATTAAAGTCTTTTAAAAAAAGTCCTTTTAAAAAATATTTTTTTTTTTTTTTTATTTTTTAATCCCATATGTTTACTCTGATTGTGGAACTTGGTCATTAAGACCTTCTCGGCTGATTAAAATATTCATCATCAGCACCTACTGCTCTCCTCTCCTGGTGGTATCTCCGGAAGGTGTCTTCTCTAGCTCTTCTAGCAGGAGATGGGCACTTCCCCTCTACCCCTGTTGCCGGACCAACCTTACCTATCCTGCAGGGTCAGGTCGGCCTGGCCTTTTATCTGTTGTTCTCTTCTGAATGGTTAGTTTTTCATAGTTATCATGCTTTCCTTTTGTCAGGATTTACCCTGGACTATCAAAACCCTTTTCTTGTGCCAGTGAAGCCTAAAGAAAACAGTCCTGATGAGAGAACCAGGAACTCGAACAGATCATATTTATCCTGAATGTTCCGTCCAAAATGAAAAATACATTTCTGAGGAGCCTCAAGATCTCTGAGAAGGGAAGTTTCACCAACTCTGTCATGTAGGGGCATCAATTCCGATTCTGTGTCAATTTTCCTACTTTCCCAGCTAATAATTCTCTACCTCAGAAAGCCCACTCTCAACCGTTTCCTCTCTCAAAGGCAGTTGCTCTTAGAGTCTGCACATGGCACTTGGGGCCTGCTGGTCGTTGGCTACTGCGCTCTGTACTTTGGGTCTAACAGCTGCGGGGCATCAAGATGAGAACGTCTCTTATTCTAAGACTTAATATAGTTTGGGGTGCATGGCAAGCAATAATCACTTTTATAGTTGATCCAAGTGTTTGACCTTTCATAATTATTCTAGTACCACAATTTACTTGTTCTAAGATTTGTCCTCCCCCACCACCATTTTAATATCTCTTAAGGTGGAACTCACCTTGGACTTGATGACATATCCTAGTTTAACTGACAGCATTTCTCTTTCTTAGTCGAACATAAAATATATTGCATCTTACACTTGATGAAAGCTAGGATGCAATTAAATACTCTATTATGGTTACGATTCTGATATTTGAAATCCTCCGGTAGCTCCCTGTGCCCCCACAGTGTAGTACCTCACCTCCTGGGCATAGTATACAAACCATCCCACCCCAGTGTTAACCCCGCGGCTCAACCTCCATCCCCAGGTGATGCTGCCCGATCAGCTGTCGGTTGTCCTGAACTCGCTGTAGTTTCCCGAATGCACTGTGCTGCCTCCTGGCACTTTGAAAATTGACACACACATCCTCATTCTTTGCTTTGCCCTTGTCTATCACCTCCCCTGAAAATCTGTTCCTAAGTGGCTTTTCCCAGCTCCAACCTACCCTTGACAGTCTTTTATCTCCCTGTGGTAAAGCCTGTCACACTGCACCATGGACATGCCCGTTGTCCCGCTGAGAAGAGTAAAGGGACAGTGAGGGCCCCCCAGCATTTGCAGCTCTAGTGCAGAGCCCCATGCCTGGCTTGCAGGAAATGCCAGATCATGAAGACAAACGGAGATCATCCTCTGGCAAAAACCAGCCCTTCTTTGCCTACCGCAGGATCTGGATCAATAAAGGACAGCCAGTTATTATTGCTGTTTTTCTAGGGATTTTTTCCCCATTCATTTCCCAGGTATTTACTCTTTTTATAGCACTTTAATTCAGGCTTCAACCACTTCCTATTCAGATCAGGTGAAATCATTTTCCTTCGCATACCCTCGATGTATTTCACACCTAGTAATTCTTTTTTTAAAGATCTTATTTACCCATTTGACAGACACACACAAGTAGGTAGAGAGGCAGGCAGAGAGAGAGGGGGGAAGCATGCTCCCCGCTGAGCAGAGAGCCTGATGTGGGGCTCCATCCCAGGACCCTGCAATCATGACCTGAGCCGAAGGCAGAGGCCTAAACCACTGAGCCACCCAGGAGCCCCCATATCTGGTAATTTTTATTCAATGTGGATTTTGCTGCATAAATAGTTCCTTCTTCAAATATATATATATAAATATATTGATCAAGTCACTCACATGTCTTAGGAGAATGTCATACCTTTAGTAGCAAATTGAAATCTTGGCCATTGGTTTTGATATTTGATTTTTGTTTTGGTTTGATTTGGTTCGGTTTTTGTAATTTTAAAACCCTGCAGCTCTTGGCTCTGTCTGACCTGATTGCTTTCAGCTCTTTCTGCAACAAAATTGTCCCAGCAGCGAAAACTCTCATTGTTTACAGTGGCTCCCCCTTCTGAACACTTTGTTAATAAAAAGCTTTTTTTTTTTTGGCTATGGTAAATGTGGAACAACAGTGAGGTATTTCAAAGAGGTGA
Organism: Mustela putorius furo; assembly: GCF_011764305.1. Lineage (NCBI taxonomy): Eukaryota > Metazoa > Chordata > Mammalia > Carnivora > Mustelidae > Mustela > Mustela putorius. Next base: position 36,352 of record NW_025421709.1, read on the forward strand.
ACCACAGATAAATTTCTCTAAGGGTGGGGTGAGGGTTACTCAAAAAGGAACTTGACAAGGTTTTAAAGATATCGACAATCATTTTAACATAACGTGAGTGATTGTTACCGTGCTCTTTACTGGGCAAACACTTGTTGGCTTCCAAGATAGACTAACATAGTTGAGATGGTTCTAGCGGCCTTCTAGCACAGGGTCTCATGAGGCAGGGATTCTAGCAAATCTGGCTGTGCAAGGCATGAGGCCTGTTAGTGATTCTATTTTTTCCTCTGCAGAATGGGTCTTTCTACATTCCAGGTCCTTTCTACCCCAATAAATAATGCAGCGATTCTCTCAGTGAGTTGTATTTTAGTTTAAACAGCCAACTGTCTCTTAAAAAGGACTTTTGATTAAAGTCTTTTAAAAAAAGTCCTTTTAAAAAATATTTTTTTTTATTTTTTATTTTTTAATCCCATATGTTTACTCTGATTGTGGAACTTGGTCATTAAGACCTTCTCGGCTGATTAAAATATTCATCATCAGCACCTACTGCTCTCCTCTCCTGGTGGTATCTCCGGAAGGTGTCTTCTCTAGCTCTTCTAGCAGGAGATGGGCACTTCCCCTCTACCCCTGTTGCCGGACCAACCTTACCTATCCTGCAGGGTCAGGTCGGCCTGGCCTTTTATCTGTTGTTCTCTTCTGAATGGTTAGTTTTTCATAGTTATCATGCTTTCCTTTTGTCAGGATTTACCCTGGACTATCAAAACCCTTTTCTTGTGCCAGTGAAGCCTAAGAAACAGTCCTGATGAGAGAACCAGGAACTCGAACAGATCATATTTATCCTGAATGTTCCGTCCAAAATGAAAAATACATTTCTGAGGAGCCTCAAGATCTCTGAGAAGGGAAGTTTCACCAACTCTGTCATGTAGGGGCATCAATTCCGATTCTGTGTCAATTTTCCTACTTTCCCAGCTAATAATTCTCTACCTCAGAAAGCCCACTCTCAACCGTTTCCTCTCTCAAAGGCAGTTGCTCTTAGAGTCTGCACATGGCACTTGGGGCCTGCTGGTCGTTGGCTACTGCGCTCTGTACTTTGGGTCTAACAGCTGCGGGGCATCAAGATGAGAACGTCTCTTATTCTAAGACTTAATATAGTTTGGGGTGCATGGCAAGCAATAATCACTTTTATAGTTGATCCAAGTGTTTGACCTTTCATAATTATTCTAGTACCACAATTTACTTGTTCTAAGATTTGTCCTCCCCCACCACCATTTTAATATCTCTTAAGGTGGAACTCACCTTGGACTTGATGACATATCCTAGTTTAACTGACAGCATTTCTCTTTCTTAGTCGAACATAAAATATATTGCATCTTACACTTGATGAAAGCTAGGATGCAATTAAATACTCTATTATGGTTACGATTCTGATATTTGAAATCCTCCGATAGCTCCCTGTGCCCCCACAGTGTAGTACCTCACCTCCTCGGCATAGTATACAAACCATCCCACCCCAGTGTTACCCCCGCGGCTCAGCCTCCATCCCCAGGTGATGCTGCCAGATCAGCTGTCGGTTGTCCTGAACTCGCTGTAGTTTCCCGAATGCACTGTGCTGCCTCCTGGCACTTTGAAAATTGACACACACATCCTCATTCTTTGCTTTGCCCTTGTCTATCACCTCCCCTGAAAATCTGTTCCTAAGTGGCTTTTCCCAGCTCCAACCTACCCTTTGCAGTCTTTTATCTCCCTGTGGTAAAGCCTGTCACACTGCACCATGGACATGCCCGTTGTCCCGCTGAGAAGTGAAAAGGGACAGTGAGGGCCCCCCAACATTTGCAGCTCTAGTGTAGAGCCCCATGCCTGGCTTGCAGGAAATGGCAGATCATAATGACAAACGAAGATCATCCTCTGCCTAAAAGCAGCTGTTCTTTCCCTACCGCAGGATCTGTATCAATAAAGGGCAGCCAGGTATTATTGCTGTTTTTCTAGGGATTTTTTGCCATATATTCAAGGGGTTTCTTGTTAGCCTCGGAGGGCCATGTTTTTTCTTCTGGAGGGCAGGCAGAGGGCTGCATGGTCCTTCTGGAATTGCCAAATTTGAGGGCTTGTGGGCCAGGAGTTGAGGACAGAAGTTGAGAACACAAGCAGTCTTAGGTTTCTGGGCAAGGGCATGGCAGTTACGCTCTGCAGAGCTGAAACGAGATCTCGTGCATCCGAAATCAGGTGAGGATCTGACGAACGCTCAGGTTGGAGTTTCTGTCCCTTATGGCCCTCTTCATGAAGAGGTGGTGGATCACGAGGCCATGGAATTTTTCCCACAATAGGAATTGTGAGATGCTCCAAATCGTAAAGAGTCTTCTGCAGGACGATTGAGACATGTTGGTTGGCTCCAGGTCTTCCCATACAGAAGGATTCCAGGTAGGGTTCTAAGAATGGATGGTTGGGAAGCCCGACTCTCATTCCTCTTGTGTCCTAGTGACAAGACAGGTTAGATCAGCTGGATCTGGGGGAGAAACTGAGAGGGTTGAGTTGAAATGGAGTCTCTTGTGGATGGGTCCTAATGTGGGTTTGTGTCCATGGAGAACTTGGAATTAGGTAGTGGCACAGGGTCCCTGAAGGGTTCCCCTAACCAGAAGTTTTGACACAGCTCCAACGTGCAAGATTCCCACGTGGAGACGAGATTTGTTCTGATGGGTGCCTCAAGAAACAGCCATATGCTGATATTAGAATCCAGGCCTCTGAGGCGAGATGCCTGGACAACAAAGCAATGGATCCGATTAGAATCAAGGGGCCTGCTCATTCCAATTTACCTTTGGGGAAATCTGTCCACGGGTCTAGGTGCAGGTAGATGCTCAGCCAGTGTCAGACCGTCCTTGTTTTTCCTGGGCAGTCAACACTATTGGGATGGCCCCGGGCACTTTGGAGGTTTATCATCCTATTTCTAGGTTTGTGGCAGATGGAATGGGCAGAATTTTGAGGGACAGTCCTCAGGTTTGGCTCCAAGAACCTGTGCCTGTAGGTTTTGTGGGCCAGGGCTGTGGGGAGAGTTGTTTGAAAACACAAACTCGGCTTAGGTTTCGGGTCGTAGGTATTGCCGGACTGATCTACAGACCGTGAGGAGAACTTTTCAGGATATGAACAAGAGGGCGAGTGTGAGACACTTGCTCCAGATTTTGTCTCTGGATATTGTGTCACTGATGGCCGTGGAATGTCTGGGTGGCCTCATGGGCCATGGACGAGTCCTCCTCTCTGGGCATTTGGCCCGATTCAAGAGTTTGGGGTTATTCTTTGAGGTGGGAGGAGTCGGTTTTTTTTGTTTTTCCCTCAGGTGTCCCACCAAAAGATTTTCCAGAGCAGAGCCCTGGGGAGGGGCGACTGGACAACCAGAAAGCTGGTTAAAACTTGGGGCCTAGGGGCATGGCAAGCCCATTATGACGTCTAATGGTCCAGCCACTGAGAGGACTTACTACAGGACAGGACTCACGCTGAGGGTCACAATGCGTGTTTGTGCCCTCTTTGTACTCAAGCATGGGCGGTGCCTCATGGTGAACGCTGGTTTCTCCTACACTGAACGTGGGACAACATGCCAACCACAAGATTTCTTGCCATAGGGAAGGAGGAGTTCTGATTTTTGCATCACATTCACCGCTTGGCGGGGTGTGGAGTTAAGGTCTATGTTCTGAAGCCTGAGAAGCTAGGTTGGGAATAGATGCTGAGCTAAGGCCATGGCGGGTCTGTTGTGCTCAGTGTGCGGTCAGCTGTATGGGCGGTGGTCAGGAAGTCCGGGCTCAGGCTGTGTCAGACAGTGTATTAGTGCCCAGATTTGTCGATATAATTTGTGTACAGAAGGGTGCCGTGTAGGTCTATCCTCATTTGGGGTGCCTGGGAAGCTCCATAGGGCAACATTTTGTTTTTTTTTCTGGAGGGCAGGCAGAGTGCTGCCTTGTGGGTCCAGAATTGCCAAACGTGAGGTCTTGGGGGCCAGGAGTGTGAGGACGGACATTGGAGAACAGAAGTTTCACATAGGTTTAAGGGCGAGGGCAAGGCCGGCACACTCTGCAGAGCTGAATCGAGATGTCGTGCATCTGAATTCAGGGCGAGGATCAGACGTTGGCTCAGGTTGGAGTTCCTGTCCATGATTTCCCCTTCAGAAGGGGGGGGGGGGGGCTTCAGAAAGCCATCACGGTTTTCCCACGTTGGGAGTTGTGAGATGCTCCAAAACGCAAGGATTCCTTCTGCAGGACATTTGAGACCATTCGGATGGGTCCAGGACGTTCCATATGGAACGACGCCAGAGCAGGGTTCTAAGGACGGAGCCCTGGGCAACCCGCCTCGCATCTCAATTGTCTCCTAGCGACAAGACAGGTTCTATCTGCTGGCTCTGGGGGAGCAACCGAGAAGCCAGAGTTGAAATGGACTCTCCTGCGGATGGATCCTAATGTGGGTTTGTGTCCATGGAGACCTTGGAAAGGGGGGTGGTGGCACCGGGCCCTGAAGGATTCTCCTAACCGGAAGTTTTGACACAGTTCCAGCCTGCTATTTTCCCATGTCGAGACAAGATTTGCCTCCGGAAACCCCCCACATGCTGGTATTTGAAAACACGCCTCTGTGGAGAGATGCTTGGAAACCAAAGCAATGGATCCGATTACGGCCTAGGGACCTGTGAGGTTCAATGTACTACCCTGGTGCCATCCAACTACGGTATGAGTGGAGGTAGATGCTCAGCTGTTGTCAAACGCCCTTGTTTGTCCCGGGCGGCCTACACAAATGGGATGGCTTCAGGGACTGTGGAGGTTTCTCCTAATTTGGAGGCGTGTGGTCAAGTGAATGGGCAGAATTCCAGTGGAGTGGGCAGGCACAGACCTGATGTGTGGCTCCAGGGGCCCCAGCCTGGAGGGTGTGTGGGCCAGGAGTGTGGGGATAGAAGTCTGAAAACACTAACTCGGCTTACGTTTGGGGACGTAAGTATGGCAGGCCCGATCTACAGACCGTGAGGAGAACTCTTCGGGATATGAAGAAAGAGTGAGTGTGAGGCATTTATTCAGGCTTTTGTCTCTGGATTTTGTGTCAACAATGGCCGTGGAATGTCGAGGAGGCCTCATGGGCCATGGACAAGTCTTCCTCTCTGTGGATTCGGCACGAACCCAATTGTTTTGGGTCCATCTTGGGGATGGGAGGAGTCCTTTCAGTTTGGTTACCTCAGGTTTCCCACCAAAAGAGGGATTTCAAAGCCGAGCCCTGGGGGTGGGGCGAATGGACAAACCGAACTATGGTTACTTCCAGCCACTGAGAGGCCTTCCTTGAGGACAGAACTCACGCTGAGGGTCACAATGTGTGTTTATGCCTTCTAGGCGCTCAAGCATGGGCGGGAATCATGGTCCACACTGTTGCTCCTACACTGAACGTTGGGCTCCATGCCAACCACATGGATTCTTGCCATGGGGAAGTAGTAGTTCTGATTTTTTCATCTCTTTCACCGCTGGGCCGTGATTGGAGTTAAGGTCTAGGTTGTATAGTCTGAAACCCGAGCTTGGTAAGAGATGACGACTTAAGTCCATGTCAGGTCCGACGTGCTCAGTGTGGAGCCAGCTCGCTGAGTGTTGGTCGGGAGGTTCAGGCCTAGGCTGCATCAGACCAGGCATTAGTTTTCAGGGTATATTGTATAATTGGGGGAGAGTCGAGTGCCGTGCAGAATGATCCTCATTTAGCGTTTCTGGGTAGCCCCAAGGGCAACGTTTTTTTTTCTTCTGGAGGGCAGGCAGAGTGCTGCTTTGTGGCTCCGGAATTCCCAAACTGGATGCCCTTTGGGCAAGGAGTGTGAGGACAGAAGAATAAGAACACAAGTTAGGCGTAGGTTTCGGGACGAGGGCACGGCAGGCACTCTCTGCAGATCTGAATCGGGACTTCCTGCATCTGAAGTCAGGGAGAGGTTCAGACCTAGGCTCAGGTTGGAGTTTCTGTCCATTATTGCCCTTTCTTGAAGGGGGCAGCATCTCGAGGCCATGGAGGTTTACCCAGGAGGGGAGTTGGGATATGCTCCAAGCCACAAGGATTTTTTCTGATCAAAAATTGAGATCTGTTCGATCGCTCCAGGATGTTTCATACGGAATGACAGCAATGCAGGGATCGAAGGATGGAACCCTGGGCAGACTGCTTCGATTCTAACTGTCTCCTAGTTAATAGACAGTTTTGATATGCTAGCTCTAGGGGAGCAACGGAGGGGGCTGAGTTGAAATGGACTCTCCTGCGGATGGGTCCTAATGTGGGTTTGTGTGCATGGAGACCATGGCACGGGGCGGTGGCACACGGACCCTGAATGCTTCTCCTAACCAGAGGTTTTGCGTCATCTCCAAAAGACAACTTTCCCATGTGGAGACTAGTCTTTAATCCTAACCCGCCCTTGGAGCTGAGATTCACATGGCCAACTGCCTGCAGCATATTTCTCCATGAATATGTAACAGGAGTCTTATTTTCACCATGAATTCTATCCTGATCCCTCCTCAACCTGCTCCTGTCCCAGTCTCCCCATCTTAGTAAACAGCATCCCCACCTCCTACTGGCTAAAGCCTCAGCCCCTGCGATAAATTCCCCCTTTCCCTTTTCTCCTATCTAATCCATCAGCAAAACCAACTGATTTGACCTCCAAAACAGAAGTCAGACTTGCTCACTGCTCTTTATATCCACTGCTCCCATTTGAATCCAAACCCTGAATTTTTTTTTTTTTTGCACTTCAGACACTGTTAACAGTCATTGGTTCCACGACTACACCTACACAGATATTTTACAAGATCGCTAATCACCGCCAAGTTGACAAATACAATGATTAACTTTCAGATCCAAATGACTCAACCTGTCAGTCCTATAGACATAGAAGTCCCTCCACTTCTCTGGAAATATTCTATCTTTTTCATCGTGATGTTGGCTCTCCCTTCCTCTTCCACACTGGTCAGTGATGATGGCTCCTTTCTTGGCTGGGTTTTGTTGAGCTTCCTGACCTTTAGACATCAGTCCTGTGCTCTGGGACTCGGACCTTCTGCTTGAGTTTTCTGTTGTGTTAAAAAAAAAAAAATTCAGCTGAATACATTTTAAAGAACCTATTGGCTTTATTCAATGATTCACGAAATGGGCAGCATCCTGCTTGCAGACTGAAAGGAGCTCAGAGGAGCAGTACAAAATGAAAGACTTTTATAGGCAGAAGAGAGGAGGAGCAAGGAAGTCACGTCAGGCAAACAAGGCAGGTTGGTTATGGCCAGGTGACTTGGCTTCTGGGGATGGCAGGGGTCCGAGGGAGTGGGGATCAGGTGGTGTCTGCTTGCCTGGGCTCAGATTCCATTTCTGGGACAGCTGAAATCATAATTAAGTCTGGTTTGGGGGACATGGGGATTAGCATAAGCAACTCCATTTTGGGCCTCTTGTTTTGTTTTTAATAGTTACTTCATAACAAATAATAACAAGTTTAGTAACTTTAAACAGCTCAGTTTACTATCCTACCATCTCTAGCTGTCAGGAGGCCAGACACAGCTTAACCAGGGTCCTTGGCTCTGGGTCTCACTCAAAGGAGGAGAGAAGGCACCCACCAAGCTGTGTTCTCACCTGCAGGTTCCACTAGGGAAGGCTCTGCTTCCAAACTCACTTGGGTTGTTGGAAGAACTCATTTCCTTGTAGCTGTGTGATTTGGGGGGCAGCCCATGCTGGGGTGGGCCAGGGAGATTCTCCAGGCTGTTAACTGGAAACCATCCTCAGCCCCCAGAGTCTGCTTGCGGTTTCCTGCCATATAACTCTCTCCACAGGTGATTCTGAACTTGGCTCTTTGCTTCTTCAAGTCCAGGACAGCCTCTCACTCCAATCAGTAAAACAGTCTGATTTAATATAATGAGATCATAATAGTGACATCTTCTTACCTTGCCAAATTCTACTGGTTAAAAGCAAGTCCTAAGTCCCATACACACTCCCATCCATACTCACCGGACAAATACCAGGGGACAGATATCATGAAGCTGACTTATCATGTTGCCAAACACACCTCTGTCCATACTCACTGCGTAGGTAAGCCCACTTCTTCTCAGAGCTTGAACCCTATGTCCTAACGGTGCTCATATTTGTGCCTCCAGCCTGGACCTCACCCATGAATGCCAGACTCGTGTGTTCAGCTGCTGGTTGGGGATCCCCATGTGGATTCAGCCACCATTTCCAGAAACAAACACCTGTTGCCCATCAAACTTGCTTCTCCTGTCGTCTTTTCCATGTTAGCAAGTGGTAACGTCACTGTTCCAGGGCCTCGGGCCCCCAAAATTGTAAAATCATCCCATCTCTTGTCTTTTCTGCACACTCCACACTTAATATATTTACAAATCCTGCATGTTTTGTCTTCAATATACACCCAGAATCTCCCCCCTTCTCCCCACACCTGCATCTACTGCTCTGGTCTGGGCCAATACCCCTTCTCACCCAAATCGGTGGTCCTCAACCAGGAGAGTTTTTGTGTACCTGCTCCCCCCCAGGGGATTTTGACAGAGTCTGGACACACTTTTCGTTGTCACAACTTGAGAGTGGGAAAGGGCGCTCCTGCGATCTAGTGGTCAGTGCACAGGACAGCTCCCCATAACAAAAATGAATGTGGCCCCAAATGCCAGCAGTATAGAAATCTCAGTCTACATTAATGCAAGTAGCATCCCCACCCCACAACCCCACAAGTCCGTTCTGCACACAGCAGCCTGAGTGATTCTTTTCTTTTCTCTTTAAGATTTTAATTATTTATTTGACAGAGCGAGAGAGAGATCCATGTAGGCAGAGAGGCAGGCAGTGGGAAAGGGATGAGCAGAGAGCCCAATGCAGGGCTCGATGCCAGGACCCCGAGGCCATGACCTGAGCTGAAGGCAGAGGCTTAACCCACTGAGCCACCCAGGCGCCCTGATCCTTTTCTAATCTAAATCAAGTCAAGCCTCTTCAAAACCATCCAAGCTCTTCCCATCTGGCACAAAGTTAAAGGCAAATCTTTACAATGGCCTTGAATACTTTATGTGATCTGACCCCACTACCTTCCTTACCTACCTCCTACTGAAAGACCCCTCTCCCCTTGCTGAAGGCCTTATTGTCCCCATAGCTGGATGGAAACACATACCAGGATGTCTATTGTTTGTGATCACCCGGTCTGTCAAAAGAAAAGACAAATGAGGAATAGAGTGTACCTGGGAATTTCCAGAGTGCTGAGGCAAGGCCCGCCAGAACAAATGGCTGTGTCCTTGCCTTAAACCCAATGCCTGACTAATTAACCAATCAGATCCCTGTAACCATGCATCTGCTTCTGTAAGCTTGCTTCCCGCCACCCCAACCCTGCCCTATATAATCTGCTCCCCAACTTAGCCTGGCGCGCTCAGCCCACAAAGGCTGATGCATCCACAGGCGCCTGTGTAACCAATAAACCTCTTGCAGTTTGCATCCAGTGGAGGCGTGCTGTTTGATTCTTGGGTGCGGCACCAGGGTCTTTCATTTGGAGGTCCCACCGAGATCTCTTGAAGTCCCACCCAAGACTCTAGCCGGTCCCCACCAGGAGGTAAGCTGGCCAGTATCCGTGTCTCTGTCATTCATGTCTCTGTCTCTCTGTTTGTCTGTTTTCCTGTTCCGTACAACAACGTTGTTGCTCCGTATTTTTGGGCAGGCTGAGAAGGAGTTGACGAACTCAGACTTCTCCCCTGCTGCAACCGAGGGACGCCTCGGGGGTTTCAGTTTACTCTAGGAGACGCCTTGGGGTTTCCTAAGAGGGCCATTATCTTGGGCCACCTGTCGGTCAGAGAGGATCTCGCGTTCCTCCTGACCATAACCCGTAGTCTCGATTTCTGAACCGACCCCGCACAGCAATTTCTATTTTTGTCTCTTGTGTCCAGGCTGTCCTGTCGACGTCCTAAGTGTCTATATGTTCTTTGTTTCAGTTATGAAGGTAACATTCTGTTTAGGGAAAAATGTCTGATCCGTTTGAATCTGAGGAATGCCTGACTGTATGAATGTTTATGTGGCTCCACTGCCTTTGGCTATGGATTCTGAGTGGGCTGCACCCTGAGTCTCGCGGAGCGTCATACGGCATAATGGTCATCTACTCCATGGAGTAGCCTGGTCTGGGGTTTATATGGATAGACCTTAACTAAGACGCTCCTAAGTTCCCACGAGGGATGCGAGCAGGACAGCACCTGAAAGGTCCCCCTCCCCTTGTCTGCAACATCATACATATCGGAAGGAAATATAAAAGATAGGTATTAAGAACTAAAACCAGATTCAATGAGTCAGCTAGTAAATTTCCTCCTGACATATTGGATAAACCCAGGTTGCTGGGCCAGCCCTAGCAAAGGGGACTCTGGCTTTACTTCTCTCTGTTTTTCCTAATACATGTGGGAGCTTCTCCCTCACTCACTTCCTATGTTGATGGCTATAACTGAAGCCAACTGGGGTTGGTCTGACTCGGGACAGAGACTATAGGGAATATTCCCAAGCAGCTGCCGAAACTCTTTGTTTCGGGGAGGTTTCCCTGTGTTCTCTGGCCTGACTTGGACTGCCAGCCCCTCCCCCCCTGGCTAATGAAAAAGCATGGCATCTGCTCCTCTGTTGTGGCTTAGGAGCTCCAAAACTGGGAATCCTTTCTCTGCCTCCTGGCAGCACTTTCTTTCTTCTGTTTCCCTCTTCTCCTATTTCTATACCAACGTGTGTGCAGCCTGCATGACTGGCCTCTAGATCATACATCACAGCTCCTTCTCTCTTCACTGTCAAGGAGCAAGAAGAGCACCCCCTGGACCTAACACCCCCCACTCCAGATCTTCCCAACCATGTCTCAGGTAAACATTCAAAGTGGAGTGGGTCCAGATGGAACGTAAATCAGTGTTGGAACTAAGTTAAGTTTGTTGGTTTAATTAAAATAAGACCCGTCTTTTAAGTTATCAGCAGTAAATGTGAAACTTCGAAGTTTACTGAAGGTCAAATAAGCTCATGTTATTTATTAAAATTTGTTAGCAAAGAAATAACTAAAACTGGTGGTTGTCTGTCTCAAAGTTCTAATGGGTAATTGCTGAAGTCGCTTTCAATGTCTTTGATAATCTGAAAGCTTTAAAGTTTTGCTTGGATGACAAATAAAATTGAATTATAAACATCTAGGTCTTAACCAAGCAGGATAAAATGCTAGGTCATTAATTACTGGATATAGGTTTGTGCTTTTGACTTCTTACTGCAAAGAAACTAAGAGTATTTAAATCTGTTGGTAAACTTGTTTGCCACTTAACTGATTCATAAATTTGCCACCTGAAGAATTCTGTTGTAACAGTTCACAATTGGTTAATACTTAGTCTTCACTAGAGATTAAGGTGTTTCTAAGAGTATCAAATTCTGCTTAGTGTAACTAAGACTGATGGAAATAAGGGAAACTCTGTAGGAAAGTAGATGATAAGTAAAAAGAAATTAAGGAATGGGAATACATTTTGTTGAAGGTAAGGGAAGGTAATTTTATCCTAAATGAGATGGTTGCTTAGAAAGAAATGGCTTAGGACAAGACCTGAATGCAAAGGAAAGTTATAAAAGATTTATAAAGGGAAATCTTCAGAAAAGGAATTTTAGCTATGGTCAGAACGGACTAAAATAGACTAAATAAATGGGTTTTAAAAGTACATTACATTAGTACAAGACTAAAATTCTCTGTTCAAAGGACAAAGTTTTCTTAGATTAATTGATCTCCTGTTACGGGAATGTAAGTGATTTCCTCTTTGCCTGCCCAGAAAAACCAGTTTCTATGTTTTGTTTTATCAGGTGTTTAACATCCCTAATTATATTTAGGCATGTGCTTCAAAACTTTCTGAGATCTTAGCAAATGTTGACAATATTTAAATTGTAAAATCTCTTTAACTCAGGCTTTTCCTTAATATATGAAGTTGCTCATGAAATACTACTGAACCGATGATAAACCTTGGATTACATTTGGGAAAATACTATAACTATTCTAGAGATTCTACGCACTTCCTATAGTTTTAATATTTTGAGAGATCATCGCTTGATACTGTAATTATGGAAATGTTATGTATCACAAAAATAACCTGATTTCCTTGCAGCCAAATTGTAAACTCCCGTGTCTCTTTAGCTTTAACCATATCCATTCTGAGTTTTTGTCATTTATAATTGTTTTAATTCTCTTATAAAATGAGTTTTATTTTCAAGGAGATTCCTATAAAGGACTTTCAGGACAAATACAGATATTTGATATACTTGAAAATCCTAAAACTGAAATGGGTAAAAATTTCCAAAACTGACTAAAGCTGCATTCACTAGATTTGGTAACACGGGACTAAATGAACTAAAAAATTATAATGTTATATCTCTTAATGTTTTGTCTTACTTTAAACATTGCTGGTTCTCTCTGATGTTTGCTCTTCCAGACTAGGGATACTTCCTCCTAGTTATCTGTAACTTATAGAGATGTAAAAGTGCTCATTTATAAAAGAGCTCAAAGCATTCAAGCTTTTCTCTCTATCTGAACCCTCTGAAACCAAAAGGTCTCAGTAAGTAAGCATTCTTCCATGACAGTCAGTCATTTGCATAAGTCCAATAAGAATCTGTTCTCCTTGTAACAGGAAAGAGTTGGAAACACGGTTTATTTTACCAAGGCTTTGGCTGGAATGTCATATTTAAAAAGACTCGGATATAACCAGACAGTTTAAAGGAACTAAGGTTGACTTTATAAAACCTAGAGCCATAAAGCCCCTTGGGACTGTTGGCCTGATACCTTGCTTACAGAGTTCCCAGCAGCCTCACCAGGTGAGTAAAGAATGTCACTCCTTGGTAGGTGCGGTCTCAGAAGAGGAATTCCCCAATGAGAAATTCGCCCAAATCGACAGGTATTGCAGGCATGCCTGATGGCCAGTACAGGGCTTGGCTTCTGGCCCAGAGAGGCTACTAAAAGTTCAACCTAGAGATTCCTTATTAAAAGTTCCAGCAAAGCAGATGCTAAAAGATCTATTGATCACACTTATTGTTCTTGCTGAGCTTATGTAAATAATAGGCCAAGTTTGTCAAAACTAAACTTGTTTCACAAGTGAATTAGTCCTGATTTGGCTATCTCTGTAAATGAGGGTTATTTTAGAGAGAAAAATTCTATTTTTGTAACACACCTTTATGGATGTTAAATTCTAGATTTGATTGTCTTTAAATGTTTGTTTACCTAAGCTAAACAATTTGAGGTAAGCTTCAGGGAACTTGTACAATAGCTTCTTTAGTCAATCTTATTATTTTGTGGGGATATTAGCAGACCCCACGGCACATGATTAAACAACTGGAATAATGAAATTGCCTAAAAGCCAGCATACCGCACCCTTCTCCCACTTGACAATGATCCTCTGTAATTAGGATATTGTTAAGGTTGGATGACTCAAAGGTCTTCTTATTGGTTTCATCCCTTAGTCATATTTATCTAGAGGCCACCTCCATTGAGGTGCAATTGCAAACAGATGCTTTAGCAAAACCTAAAACAGCCCTCATAAAAGAGCCTCAAAGCTCACTATGGGACAGTCCCTAACTGTAATAATGTCACATCAGGTCCAGATTTGTTTGTCTTAGTAGCCAAAGGCCACCAATGGATGATGGAGGCCAACTTATTAAATACTGGCCCACACTAACAGAGATGCCAGAAATAAAACTTAAAATTTGTCAAACTTTAAACCTAGTTACCTGTATGGCTGAACCTGACCACTGTACATCTTTCTCTATAGAGCAAAAATGTTCAGAGATTATTAATCTAGCTTATTCTATATGGCCAGGTTTAAGATGCCCCTGTTAAAATTACAAATGACAGTTGGTTTTCTGATGAAAATGGTTTTCATAGAAAGAAGAAGAAAAGCTAGGTGTGCCATAGTGCTCACTAGCACTTTGCAATTGCCAAAGCCTAAGAATTAACATGTATACTGACTCCAAATATGCCTTCCTGGTACCACATGCCCATGGAGCGATTTGGACGACGAAAAGGGGATTTTCCTGGAATCATGGGCACGATCTGTTTTTAAATGGTATGATCACTTAGCATCCATTTTTGTTCCATCTGCGGGACTAGGGGATATCATCATGTGGCATGAAGAAGCCCTTAATAAATATACTACAAAGGCACTCAATGATTCACTAAATAGCATCTCCCAGCTTAATACCAAAGTGTCACAGATATGCAAGGCAGTCCTACAAAATAGGATGGCCTTAGATGTCCTGACAGCAGCCCAAGGTAGCACATGTGCAATTATCAAGACAGAATGTTGTGTGTATATCCCAGACTATCACAAAAATGTCACAGGACTAATAAAGGATATGAATACCCAAATTAAGGCCTACAAGATCCTCCTCTCTCTCTCAGTAAATGGTTAAGTTCCTGGTTTGAAGGAGGACTATGACCGAATCTCCTTTTTGGGCTTCTCATTCTTATCGCCTTATTAACCTTAATATGTTGCTTTGTTCCATGTTTCTCTACTTGGTGTCGAGACTCCATTGCTACAATGACTACACCACGACAGACGATCCTTGTCGCGCGCGCAAGAACACCTCTTCACTGTCAGCGCTGGATTCAGCTGCCTCCACCTTTTGAAACTCCCTTATACATTCCTACCCTGATCAATATTAACCCCAGTAGGGAGGGACAGCTCTACGCCCCTATTCAGCACGAAGAAGTTATAGAAGATGAGACCTTCCACCTTCAACCACCTTAAAAATTTAAGGGTCTTTAAAAGCTGGCGCCTGGCATCCCCCCTTCACCCGCTCCCCTCCATATGTGTAGCATTCCTCAGGCACCCCTGACTGCCATAAAATGATAAATAGTTGACTTGCTAAGATCACAATCCTGCAAGATAGGAGCCTCCCTTGGTTTGCAAATGTCCTTGAGATTACAACAAAGAAGTTACTTTATCAATAGCCCAATTTTCAATCGGCCCTTGTATCTTAAATAAACTCGTACAGTTTGTAAAAGATCGCTTGTCAGTAATCCAGACAATGGTACTGACACAGCAATATCAACTAATTAAACAAACCGGCTCTCAAACTGACTTACTTGATAAACAAAGCGAATGTATATAGGATTCTATCCATGATAAAGAAAAAGGGGGGAATGAAAGACCCCTCTCCCCTTGCTAAAGGCTTGTTTAAATAACCTGAAGTCCCCACAGCACCCCCTCTCCCCTTGCTGAAGGCTTGATTGTCCCCATAGCCAGATGGAAACACATACCAGGATGTCTATTGTCTGTGATCACCCGGTCTGTCAAAAGAAAAGACAAATGAGGAATAGAGTGTACCTGGGAATTTCCAGAGTGCTGAGGCAAGGCCCGCCAGAACAAACGGCTGTGTCCTTGCCTTAAACCCAACGCCTGACTAATTAACCAATCAGATCCCTGTAACCATGCATCTGCTTCTGTAAGCTTGCTTCCCGCTACCCCAACCCTTCCTATATAATCTGCTCCCCAACTTAGTCTGGCGCGCTCAGCCCACAAAGGCTGATGCGTCCGCAGGCGCCTGTGTAACCAATAAACCTCTTGCAGTTTGCATCTAGTGGAGGCGTGCTGTTTGATTCTTGGGTGCGGCTCCAGGCTCTTTCACTACCACTTGCCGTCTTGCTCATTTTTTGCCCAGCATTATTGGTCGCTGTGTCATTCTTTAAACACACCAGATGTGCTCCCACCTTGGGCTTACTGTTTGCTTTGTGTGGGATGCTCTTCTCCAAACAGCACAACTGCTCGTTCCTTAATTTCCTCCAAGTCTTTCCTCAAATGAGGGAGACTTCCCTTACACAGTCCCATAGAAAATTCCAACCTGATCCCCTAAACCCCACACCCCATGTCCACTCACTCAGCTTAGTTTCCTTCCTACCCCACATCAACCCCTGATATGTATGTATATTTATTTGATTCATTTCTCACTCAACAACTAAAATGAAAACTCCAAGAGGACATCAAATTTATTTTGTCTCTTGTTAACTATTCTGTCTTTAGGGTTTAGAACAGTACCTGACACATAGTAGATGTTCCATAAATATTGGAGAATGATTTGTTACTATTTTTGCCTTTTCTCTATCCATTCTTTAAACAGCAGCCAAAAATGAGATTTTAAAAATGCAAAAGAAATCCCGTGACCACCCTCCACCCACCAGTGTAAAACCCTTCAATGGCTTTTCATTGTGCTCAAGCCGCAGCTGACATTCTACAGCCCAGGCCAGATTAAGATTTCAGAGTTCTTAATCACTGGAAGGACGATGGTGTTGTCAACACCAGAGATATTTAAATATTTTTGAAGATTAGATCCCAAAGTAAGTGTGCTAAAAGCCTAGCAATATCCGATTTCACAAACTCAGATTTCATAAAGTCTCATTAGTCTTCTCACCTTGTGTAAGTTTAATCTTTCCCCCTTTTCTCTTCTGTTTCAGGCACTCACCATACTTTGCCACAATGACCATAACGGCCTTCCAACCTGTCATGTCATCTTCAGGAATATGCCCCTTTCCCTCCCCTCCTCACACCAATTCATCCTCTAAACTTATTCAAAGATGATCACTCTAAAATGTGCATCTCACTGTGTCCTTCCCCTACAGGAACTTACTCAATAGCTCCTAAGGACGTGTGAATTTCCTTGGTGTGGTATTTTTACAAGACCCTTTGCTTGCAAGTGGCAGCAATCCAAAGAAAACTGGAGGAACCAAAAGGGAAAAGCAAGCAAACAAACAAAAAACAAAGGAATGTCCAGGTTCCTGTAGGTATGGATACCACAGAAGTTCATAAAAATCCAAAAGAAGATGGGGCACCTGGGTGGCTCAGTGGGTTAAGCCTCTGCATTCGGCTCAGGTCATGATCCCAGGGTCCTAGGATCGAGCCCCACATTGGGCTCTCTGCTCTGCAGGGAGCCTGCTTCCTCCTCTCTCTCTGCTTGCCTCTCTGCCTACTTGTGATCTCTGTCAGATAAATTAAAAAAAACTTTTTTTTAAATCAAAAGAAGAGCTGCAGAACTAAAATTTCAGAATCAAGAACAGGGACTGGAAACCGGCAAAACAGTTTTCTATTTGTCCATGTCTCATGTTTACTAGTCTCCATATGGCTGCTTTCTTCTCTGGTCAGACTCTTCAAGTGTCCAGGAAGATGGCCATGGCCAGCTCCTGAATCCCATCCAGCAAGGCCAGTCACTCGCCTAAAGAGAGAACTTTGTCTTCCTGTCATTTACATATCAATCCCAGGGAGACTCTGATTGGTCCTATTGGTGTCAGGTGGACTAGACACTATATGGGTTTATATGTGTGCCCATCCTCCTCCAGACTGCAGAAGCACAGGAGAAAATTTTTAAAATTAACATATAATGTATTATTTGCCCCAAAGGTGCAGGTCTGTGATTCATCTGTGTTACACATTTCACAGAACTCACCGTATCACATAACCTCCCCAATGTTCATAACCCAGCCACCCTCTCCATAAACCCTCCATCACCGCAAACTTCGGTTTGTTTTGTGAGATTAAGTCTATTATGGTTTCTCTCCCCCCATCCCATCTTGTTTCATTTTATCCCTCCTACCTCCCATGACCCCCTACCCTGCCTTTCAAATTCCTCCTATCAGACAGATCATATGATAATTGCCTTTCTCTGAGTGACTTACTTCACTTAGCATAATACCCTCTAGTTCCATCAAGGTCATTGCAAATAGCAAGATTTCATTTTTGATGGCTGCATAGTATTCCTGTGTGTGTGTGTGTGTGTGTGTGTGTGTGTGTGTGTGTGTGTGCGTGCGCTCTGGGGGTGTCTGTGTGTCTGTGTGTAAAGAGGACCTGGCCATGCCATCATGGGTGGAGATGCCCCAAGCAGGATGAGGCTGATGAGGGTTTCGATGTCTGGTGGGCAAGTTATGTTCACAACCCAGTTTAAGGCTGGTTAAGTGGGATCGGGTGGAGGGTCTACACCCTTCTGCCCAGGGTTTATCCTGAGACCCTGAATAGATGGGTCCATGAACCAGGAGCAGGGCTAACCCTAACAGTAACCATTAACCCTGACCCTGACACTGACTGTGAGCCTGCCCCAAACCCTAACCCAAAACCTGACTCTGACCCTAAACCTGTCTGTGATCCTGACCTGAACCCTAAACCTAAACCTAAGCCTGACACTCACACTGATGTGGACCCTGAACCTAAACATAACGTTGATATTACTGTTACCAAGACTCAAACCTAACCATGACCCTGACCCTGACCCTAATCCTAAACCTGTCGCTGACCTAACCCTAACCCTAACCCTGACTGTGACTATGAGCCTGACCCTAACCCTAAACCTAAAGGTAACTCTAACCATGACCCTAATACCGACCCTGAACATAAACCTAACGCTGACCGTACCCAAACACTAACCCCTACAATAAACCAAACCCTAACCCTAACCTTACGCTGTCTAACCCTAACCCTAATTATAACCCTACTTCTAACTCAAACCCTAACCCAATCCCAAACCGTACCGCCAAAAGCGAACTGTGAAACTGAAACGAACCTTGACCCTAAACCAAAGCCTGACGCTAAACCTAACCCTGTCCAAGACCTTCACTTGAACACGACCCTAACACTACCCCTGACACAACTGTGAGCCTGACCCTAACTCTAACCCTAAACGTAACCCCGACCATGACACTAACACGAGCCCTGACCCGAAACCTAATGCTGAACCTAACCCTAAAACTAACCCCTAACATTATCCCTGACACTGACCCTAAACCGGTCTAACCCTCCACCTACCTCTAACCCTAACCCTAACCCCACTTTAACAATAATCCTGACCCTCTCCCTGACCCTGATCATAACCCTAACTCTGAAATTTGCCTATGTCAGAGCTTAACCTTAAACCTGACCCTGGCCTTGACTGTAACACTGACACTAACCCTGAATGTAAACCTAACTCAGACCCAATCCGTGATCCCAAACAGAATCTTAAGCCTAAAGCTAACCCTGATCCTGAACCTACTCATAAAACAGAACCTAAACATAAAGCTGACATTACCATAACCATGAACCTAACCCAGACCCTGACACTAACCCTGACACTAAACCTGTCCCAAACCTAATCCTGACCCTGACATGAACCTTGCCCCCAAACCTAAACGTGACCATGACCCTAAATCTGACCATGACCCTGAACCTGACCCTAAACCTAACCGTCACTAACACTGACCCTGATCCTGACTCTGACCGTAACCCTAACGGTGACCCTCCTGTGAGCCTGACCCTAAACCTAACCATGAACCTAACCCTAACCATGACCCATACCCTAAGCCTTACGCTAACCCTGACCCCAAAGACGTCTAACCCTAACCCTGATCCTAAGTCTTTCTTAACTCTAACCCTAACACTAAACTAGTCTAAACCCAGCTCCGTTGCCTCCCGCGGGGACAACAGCTGCACCCAGGCCTGCCAGTGTCTGGGGGGAGGCTGTATGGGAGCCACTGGATTGGCACTGCATTGAGTGGAGGGTGAGCATTGAGCAGTTTGTGGAACGGCGGCTCAGGGAGCTCTGGTACAGCAGGAAGTTCGGTAAGGAGCCCCCAGGCAGTGGTGACCTCACTTCCCTGACGACAGAGCCCAACGGAATTGGAACCTACGTATCCAGGCAACCCATTACAGAGAAAACCCCCTGCCCAGCTCATTTCTAGGCACATCCTAAAGGAAGCAACATGTTGTTCTGCTGTACTGAAGCCGAGAGGATGTAGGGAGAAGAGAGCTCGGCCGCCAGACACGTCCACTCCCTGGCCGGTCATATCAGGTTTCCCCAATGCCTCAGGCCCTTTGGCTACTAAAATCAAAAGGTGACACCAGGGGACTCAGAGTCAGAGAGTCACACACCTTCTGATCAACCGGTGTAGCCCTAGGTCTCCTCCCCATCTCTGTCTGTGTGTGTGTGTGTGTGTGTGTGTGTGTGTGTGTGCCTCTGGGTGTCTGTGTGTCTGTGTGTAAAGAGGACCTGACCATGCCATCGAGGGTGGAGATGCCCCAAGCAGGATGAGGCTGATGAGGGTTTCGATGTCTGGTGGGCAAGTTATGTTCACACCCCAGTTTAAGGCTGGTTAAGTGGGATCGGGTGGAGGGTCTACACCCTTCTGTCCAGGGTTTACCCTGAGACCCTGAACGGATGGGTCTATGACCGAGGAGCGGGGCTCACCCTAACAGTAACCACTAACCCTGACCCTGACACTGACTGTGAGCCTGCCCCAAATCCTAACCCAAACCCTGACCCTGACACTGACCCTGTCTGTAATCCTGACCTGAACCCTAAACATAAACCTAAGCCTGGCACTGACCCTGATGTGAACCCTGAATCTAAACCTAACGTTGATATTACTGTAACCAAGACTCATACCTAACCATGACCCTGACCCTGACCCTAATCCTAACCCTGATGCTGACCTAACCCTGACCCTAACCCTAACACGGACCGAGACTGTGAGCTTGACCCTAACCCTAAACCTAAAGGTAACTCTAACCATGACCCTAATAAGGACCCTGAACCTAAACCTAACGCTGACCCTGACCCTAACACTAACCCCTACGCTAAACAAAACCCTAACCCTGTCCTTACGCTGACTAACCCTAAACCTAACCCTAACCCTACTTCTAACTCTAACCCTAAGCCGCATCGCAAACACTACCGCCAAAACCTAACTGTGACACTGAACCGAACATTGACCCTAAACCAAAGCCTGACGCTAAACCTGTCCCTGTCCATGACCTTCACCTGACCCTGACCCTGACCCTAATCCTAACCATGACCCTAACAATGAATACTACATAACCTTGTCCTTGACCCGAATGTGGACTGTAAACTTTAAACCAATACCTGAACCTGACCCTAAACCGGACACTGGCGCTAAACATCACCCTGACCCTGACCTAGACCATGACCATAAACCTAACCCTGACCCTAACAGTGACCCCGACACTGACCCAATCACTAAAACTGACCCGGACTGTGAGCCTTACACTAACTCTAACCCTAAATGTAACCCTGAACCTGACACTAAACACAGGCCCTCCCCCGAATCCTATCGCTGACCTAACCCTCAGAGTAACCCCTAACCCTACCACGGACCCTTATCCTAACAAGTTCTAATCCTAAACGTCAACCAAATGCTAACACTAACACTAACCCTAAACTTTAACAATAACCCTGAACCTATACCTGATTATGCTCATAACCCTAACCATGATCTTTGCCTATACCATACCCTGAACCTAAACCTGAACCGGGCCCTGACCCTAAACCTAACCATGACCCTAACCACTGACCACTACATAACCCTGTCGCTGACCCGAATGTGGACTTTAAACCAAACCTGATCCTGATCGTAAAGCTGAAACTGGCGCTACACTTCACCCTGACCTTGACCCTGGCAAAGACCATAAACCTAACCCTGACCCTAACAGTGACCCTGACCACGACCCTAACACTAACAGTGACCCTGACTGTGAGCCTGACCCTAACTCTAACCCTAAACGTAACCCTGACCATGACACTAACACGGGCCCTGACCCGAAACCTAACCCTGAACCTAATCCTAAAACTAACCCCTAACATTAACCCTGACACTGACCCTAACCCGGTCGAACCCTCCACCTACCTCTAACCCTAACCCTAACCCCACTTTAACAATAATCCTGACGCTGATCATAACCCTAACTCTGAACTTAGCCTCTGTCAGAGCTTAACCTTAAACCTGACCCTGGCCTTGACATTAACACTGACCCTAACCCTGAATGTAAACCTAACTCTGACCCATCCATGATCCTAAACAGAATCTTAAGCCTAAAGCTAACCCTGATCCTGAACCTACTCATAAAACAGAACCTAAACATAAAGCTGACCTTACCATAACCAAAAACCTAAGCCTGACCCTGACCCTAACCCTGACACTAGACCTGTCCCAATCCTAAACCTGACCCTGATATGAACCTTGCCCCCAAACCAAAACTTGAAACTGACCCTAAATCTGACCATGACCCTGAACCTGACCCTATTTCTAACCGTCATCCTACACTGACCCTGACCCTGTCTCTGATGATAACGGTAACCGTGACCCTACTGTGAGCCTGAACCTAAACCTAACCATGAACCTAACCCTAATCCTGACCCCTACCCTAAGCCTTCCGCTAACCCTGACCAAGAGCACGTCTAACCCTAACCCTGATCCTAAGTCTTTCTTAACCCTAACCCTAACACTAACCTAGTCTAAACCCAGCTCTGTTCCCTCCAGCGGTGAAAACAGCTGCACCCAGGCCTGCCAGGGGCTGGGGGGAGGCTGAATGGGGGCCACTGGATTGGCACTGCATTGAGTGGAGGGTGAGCATTGAGCAGCTTGGGGACCAGTGGCTCAGGGAGCTCTGGTACAGCAGGAAGTTCGGTAAGGAGCCCCCAGGCAGTGGTGACCTCACTTCCCTGACGACAGAGCCCAACGGAATTGGAACCCACGTATCCAGGCAACCCATTACAGAGAAAACTCCCCTGCCCAGCTCATTTCTAGGCACATGTTCTTCTGCTTTACGAAGCCGAGAGGATGTAGGGAGAAGAGAGCTCGCCCGCCAGACAGGTCCCCTCCCTGGCCGGTCATATCAGGTTTCCCCAACGCCTCAGGCCCTTTGACTACTAAAATCAAAAGGTGACACCAGGGGACTCAGATTCAGGAGAGTCCCACACCTTCTGATCCACGGGTGTAACACTAGGTCTCCTCCCCTCTCTGTGTGTGTGCGTGTGTGTGTGTGTGTTCTTCTTGGTGTCTCTGTGTCTGTGTGTAAAGAGGACCTGGCCATGCAATCGTGGGTGGAGATGCCCCAGGCAGGATCAGGCTGATGAGGGGTTAAGTGTCTGTTGGGAAAGTCATGTTCACACCCAAGTTTAAGGCTGGTTAAGTGGGATCGGGTGGAGGGTCTACACCCTTCTGCCCAGGGTTTATCCTGAGACCCTGAATGGATGGGTCTATGACCCAGGAGCGGGGCTCACCCTAACAGTAACCACCAACCCTGACCCTGACACTGACTGTGAGCCTGCCCCAAATCCTAACCAAAATCCTGACCCTGACCCTGACCCTGACCCTCTGTGATCCGGACCTGAACCCTAAACCTAAACCTAAGCGTGACACTGACCTAGTTGTGGTCCTGAACCTAAACCTAACATTGATATTATTGTAAACAAGACGCATACCTAACCATGACCCTGACCCTGACCCTAATTCTTACTCTGATGCTGACCTAAACCTGACCCTAACCCTAACCCTGACCGTGACTGTGAGCCTGACCCTAACCCTAAACCTAAAGGTAACCCTAACCATGACCCTAATACGGACCCTGAACCTAAACCTAACACTGACCCTGAACCTAACACTAACCCCTACCCTAAAGTAAAGCCTAACCCTGACCTTACGCTGCCTAAGTCTTACCCTAACCATAAACATACTTCTAACTCTAACCCTCACACCAATCCCAAACCCTACCGCGAAAACCTAACTGCGACACTGAATCGAACATTGACCCTAAACCAAAGCCTGACCCTAAACCTGACCCTGTCCATGAACATCACCTGAACCTCACCCAGACCCTAATCCTAACCATGACACTAACATTGACCAGTACACAACCCTGTCCGTGACCCGAATAGGGACTTTAAAACAATACCTGAACCTGACCCTAAACCGGATACTGGCGCTAAATTTCACCCTGACCCTGACCCAGACCATGAACATAAACCCAAACCTGACCCTAAGTGTGACCCCGACCCTAACCTGAACACTAAAACTTACCCTGACTGTGAGCCTGACCCTAACTCTAACCCTAAATGTAACCCTGACCCTGACACTAACACGGGCCCTCCCCCGAATCCTATCGCTGAACCTAACCTTAAGAGTAACCCCAAACCTACCACGGACCCTGATCCTAACATGTTCTAACCCTAACCGTCAACCAAACGCTAACCCTTACACAAACCCTAAACTTTAACAATAACCCTGACCCTATACCTGACTATGATCATAAGCCTAACCCTGAACTTTGCCTATACCAGACCCTGACCTTATACCTGAACCTGGCCCTGAGTCTAAACCTAACCATGACCCTAACACTGACCACTACATAACCCTGTCACTGACCCGAATGTGGACTTTAAACCAATACCTGATCCTGATGGTAAACCCGACACTGGCCCTAGATTCACCTTGACCCTGTCCTAGGCGAAGACCATAAACGTAACCCTGACCCTAACAGTGACCCTGACCACGACCCTAACAATAACCCTGATACTGAATGTGAGCCTGACCCTAACTCTAACCCTAAACGTAACCCTGAACCTGACACTAACACGGGCCCTGACCCGAAACCTAACGGTGAACCTAACCCTAAAACTAACACCTAACATAATCGCTGACACTGACCTTAACCCGGTCTAACCCTAAACCTCAACCTACCTCTAACCCTAACCCTAAACCCACTTTAACAATAATCCTGACGCTGATCATAACCCTAACTCTGAAGTTTGCCTATGTCAGACCTTAACCTTAAACCTGACCCTGGCCTTGACCTTAACACTGACCCTAACCCTGAGTGTAAACCTAACTCTGACCCAATCCTTAATCTTAATCAGAATCGTAACCCTAAAGCTAACCCTGATCCTGAACCTACTCATAAAAAAGAATCTAAACATAAAGCTGACCTTACCATAACCATGAACCTAAGCCTGACCCTGACCCTAACCCTGACACTAGACCTGTCCCAAACCTAACCCTGACCCTGACATGAACCTTGCCTCCAAATAAAAACTTGAACCTGACCCTAAATCTAACCAAAACCCTGAACCTGACCCTAAACCTAACCATCACCCTAAAACTGACCTTGACGTGACTCTGACCGTAACGCTAACCCTGACCCTACTGTGAGCCTGACCCTAAACCTAACCATGAACCTAACACTAACCCTGAGCCCTACCCTAAGCCTTACGCTAACCATGACCCCAAGGACATCTAACCCTAACCCAGACCCAAAGTCTTTCTTAACCCTAACCCTAAACTAACCTAGTCTTAATCCAGCTCTGTTGCCTCCAGCGGGGACAACAGCCGCACCCAGGCCTCCCAGGGGCTGGGGGAGGCTGTATGGGGGTCACTGGATGGGCACTGCCTGAGTGGAGTGTGAGCCTGAGCAGCTTGGGGACCGGCAGCTCAGGGAGCTCTGGTACAGCAGGAAGTTAGGTAAGGAGCCCCCAGGCAGTGATGACCTCACTTCCCTGACGACAGAGCGCAACGGAATTGGAACCAACATATCCAGGCACCCCATTACAGAGAAAACCCCCCTGCCCAGCTCATTTCTAGGCACATCCTAAAGGAAGCGACTTGTTCTTCTGCTGTACTGAAGCCCAGAGGATGTAGGGAGAAGAGCTCGGCCGCAAGACACGTCCCTCCCCCTCGGCAGTCATATCAGATTTCCCCAACGCCTCTGGCCCTTTGGCTAATAAAATCAAAAGGTAACACCAGGGGACTCAGAGTCAGAGAGTCCCACACCTTCTGATCCACGGGTGTAGCCCTAGGTCTCCTCCCCGTCTCTCTGTGTGTGTGCGTGTGTGTATGTGTGTGTTCCTCTTGGTGTCTCTGTGTCTGTGTGTAAAGAGGACCTGGCCATGCAATCGTGGGTGGAGATGCCCCAGGCAGGATCAGGCTGATGAGGGGTAAAGTGTCTGTTGGGAAAGTCATGTTCACACCCAAGTGTAAGGCTGGTTAAGTGGGATCGGGTGGAGGGTCTACACCCTTCTGCCCAGGGTTTATCCTGAGACCCTAAACGGATGGGTCCATGACCCAGGAGCGGGGCTAACCCTAACAGTAACCACTAACCCAGACCCTGACACTGACTGTGAGCCTGCCCCAAACCCTAACCCAAACCCTGACCCTGAGGCTGACCCTGACCCTGTCTGTGATCCTGACCTGAACCCTAAACCTAAACCTAAGCCTGACAATGTCCCTGATGTGGACCATGAACATAAACCTAACGTTGATATTACCGTAACCAAGACTCATACCTAACCCTGACCATGACCCTGACCCTAATCCTAACCCTGATGCTGAACTAACCCTGACCCTAACCCTCACCCTGACCGTGACTGTGAGCCTGACCCTAACCCTAAACCTAAAGGTAACTCTAACCATGACTCTAATACAGACCCTGAACCTAAACCTAACGCTGACCCTGACCCTAACACTAACCCCTACCCTAGACCAAACCCTAACCCTGACCTTACGCTGACTAACCCTAAATCTAACCATAACCCTACTTTTAACTCTAACCCTAACCCCAATCGCAAACACTACCGCCAAAACTTAACTGTGACACTGAACCGAACATTGACCCTAAACCAAAGCCTGATGCTAAACCTGACCCTGTCCATGACATTCACCTGAGCCTGACCCTGACCCTATTCCTAACCATGACACTAACACTGAATACTACATAACTTTGTCCCTGACCCGAATGTGGACTTTAAACCAAGACCTGAACCTGACCCTAAACCGGACACTGGCGCTAAACATCACCCTGACCCTGACCTAGACCATGACCATAAACCTAACCCTGACCCTAACAGTGACCCCGACACTGACCCAAACACAAAACCTGACCCGGACTGTGAGCCTTACCCTAACTCTAACCCTAAATGTAACCCTGAACCTGACACTAACACGGGCCCTCCCCCGAATCCTATCGCTGACCTAACCCTCAGAGTAACCCCTAACCCTACCACGGACCCTGATCCTAACAAGTTCTAACCCTAACTGTCAACCAAACGCTAACACTAACATTAACCCTAAACTTTAAAAACAACCCTGAACCTATACCTGATTATGCTCATAACCCTAACCATGATCTTTGCCTATACCATACCCTGACCCTAAACCTGAACCTGGCCCTGACCCTAAACCTAACCATGACCCTACCACTGACCACTACATAACCCTGTCGCTGACCCGAATGTGGACTTTAAACCAAACCTGATCCTCATTGTAAAGCTGACACTGGCGCTACACTTCACCCTGACCCTGACCCTGGCAAAGACCATAAACCTAACCCTGACCCTAACAGTGACCCTGACCACGACCCTAACACTAACAGTGACCCTGACTGTGAGACTGACCCTAACTCTAACCCTAAACGTAACCCTGACCATGACACTAACACGGGCCCTGACCCGAAACCTAACGCTGAAACTAACCCTAAAACTAACCCCTAACATTAACCCTGACACTGACCCTAACCCGGTCTAACCCTCCACCAACCTCTAACCCTAACCCTAACCCCACTTTAACAATAATCCTGACGCTGATCATAACCCTAACTCTGAACTTTGCCTATGTCAGAGCTTAAACTTAAACCTGACCCTGGCCTTGACCTTAACACTGACCCTAACCCTGAATGTAAACCTAAATCTGACCCAATCTATGATCCTAAACAGAATCTTAATCCTAAAGCTAACACTGATCCTGAACCTACTCATAAAACAGAACCTAAACATAAAGCTGACCTTACCATATCCATGAACCTAACCCTGACCCTAACCCTATCCCTGACACTAAACCTGTCCCAAACCTAACCCTGACCCTGACATGAACCTTGCCCCCAAACCTAAACGTGACCCTGACACTAAATCTGACCATGACCCTAAACCTGACCCTAAATCTAACCGTCACTAACACGGACCCTGACCCTGACTCTGACCGTAACCCTAACAGTGACCCTATTGTGAGCCTGACCCTAAACCTACCATGAACCTATACCGAACCCTGACCCATACCCTAAGCCTTACGCTAACCCTGACCCCAATGACGTCTAACCCTAACCCTGATCCTAAGTCTTTCTTAACCCTAACCCTAACACTAAACTACTCTAAACCCAGCTCTGTTCCCTCCAGCGGGGACAACAGCTGCACCCAGGCCTGCCAGGGGCTGGGGGGAGGCTGTATGGGGGCCATTGGATTGGCACTGCATTGAGTGGAGGGTGAGCATTGAGCAGTTTGGGGAATGATGTCTCAGGGAGCAATGGTACAGCAGGAAGTTCGGTAAGGAGCCCCCAGGCAGTGGTGACCTCACTTCCCTGACGACAGAGCCCAACGGAATTGGAACCCACGTATCCAGGCACCCCATTACAGAGAAAACACCCCTGCCCAGCACATTTCTAGGCACATCCTAAAGGAAGCGACATGTTCTTCTGCTGTACTGAAGCCGAGAGGATGTAGGGAGAAGAGAGCTCGCCCGCCAGACACGTCCCCTCCCTCGGCGGTCATACCAGGTTTCCCCAATGCATCAGGCCCTTTGGCTACTAAAATCAAAAGGTGAGACCAGGGGACTCAGAGTCAGAGAGTCCCACACCTTCTGATCAACCGGTGTAGCCCTAGGTCTCCTCCCCATCTCTGTATGTGTGTGTGTGTGTGTGTGTGTGTGTGTGTGTGTGTGTGTGCCTCTGGGTGTCTGTGTGTCTGTGTGTAAAGAGGACCTGACCATGCCATCGAGGGTGGAGATGCCCCAAGCAGGATGAGGCTGATGAGGGTTTACATGTCTGGTGGGCAAGTTATGTTCACACCTCAGTTTAAGGCTGGTTAAGTGGGATCGGGTGGAGGGTCTACACCCTTCTGCCCAGGGTTTATCCTGAGACCCTGAACGGATGGTCCATGACCCAGGAGCGGGGCTCACCCTAACAGTAACCACTAACCCTGACCCTGACACTGACTGTGAGCCTGCCCCCAACCCTAACCCAAGCCCTGACCCAACCATGACCCTGACACTGACTGTGATCCTGACCTGAACTGTGAACCTAAACCTAAGCCTGACACTGGCTCTGATGTGGACCCTGAACCTAACCTAACTCTGATTACCATAACTATGACTCATACCTACCATGACCATGAACCTAACCATAATCCTAGCCCTGACGCTGACCTAACCCTGACCCTAACCTAACCCTGACCGTGACTGTGAGCCTGACCCTAACCCTAAACCTAAAGGTTACAATAATCATGACATTAATACGGACCCTGAACCTAAACCTAACGCTGACCCTGACCCTAACACTAACCCCTACCCTAAACCAAACCCTAACCCTGACCTTACGATGTATAAACCTAACCCTAACCATAACCCTACTTCGAAATCTAAACCTAACCACAATCCCAAAACGTACCCCTCAAAACCTAACTGTGACCCTGAAGCGAACATTGACCCTAAACCAAAGCCTGACCCTACCCTGAACTGGCCCTGACCTTTACCTGACTCTGACCCTAATCCTAACCATGACACTAACACTGACCACTACATAACCCTGTCCCAGACCCGAATGTGGACTTTAAACAAATACCCGAACCTGACCCTAAACCTGACACTGGCGTTAAACTTCACCCTGACCCTGACGCAGACCATGATCATCAACCTAATCCTGAACATAACAGTGACCCTGACCCCGACCTGAACACTAAACCGGACCCTGACTATGAGCCTGACCCTAACTCTAAACTTAAATGTAACCCTGACCCTGACACTAACACGGGCCCTACCCCGAATCCTATCGCCCAACTTAACCCTAACACTAACCCCTAACCCTACCACGGACACTGACACAAACAAATTCTAACCCTAACCGTCAACCAAACGCTAACCCTAACACAAACCCTAAACTTAAACAATAACCCTGACCCTATACCTGACTATGATCATAACCGTAACCCTGAACTTTGCCTATACCAGACCCTGACCCTAAACCTGAACCTGGCCCTGACCATAAACCTAACCATGACCCTAACACTGACCACTACATAACCCTGTCCCTGACGCGAATGTGGACTTTAAACCAAAACCTGATCCTTACCATAAACCTGACACTGGCCCAGACTTCACCGTGACCATGACCCATGCAAAGACCACAAACCTAACCCTGAGCCTAACAGTGATCCTGACCCTAACACTAACCCTGACACTGAATGTGAGGCGGACCTAACTCTAACCCTAAACGTAACCCTGACCCTGACACTAACTAACACGGTCCCTGACCCGAAACCTAATGCTGAACCTACCCCTAAAACTAACCCCTAACATTGTCCTAGACACTGACCCTAACCTGTTCGAACCCTAACCCTCAACCTACCTCTAACCCTAACCCTAACCCCACTATAACAATAATCCTGATCTTATCCCTGACCCTGATCATACCCCCAAATCTGAACTTTGCCTATGTCAGAACTTAATCTTAAACCTGATCCTGGCCTTGACATTAACACTGACCATAACCCTGACTTTAAACCTAACTCTGACCCAGTTCTTGATCCTGAACAGAATCGTAAACCTAAAGCTAACCCTGATCCTGAACCTACTCATGAAGCAGAACCTAAACATAAAGCTGACCTTACCATAAGCATGAACCTAACCCTGACCCTGACCCTAACCCTGACACTAGACCTGTCCCAAACCTAACCCTGACCCTGACATGAACCTTGCCCCCAAACCAAAGCTTGAACCTGACCCTAAATCTGACCATGACCCTGAACCTGACCCTAAACCTAACCGTCACTCTAACAGAGACCCTGACCCTGACGCTGACCGTAACGCTAACCGTGACCCTACTGTGAGCCTGACCCTAAACCTAACCATGAACCTAACCCTAACCCTGACCCCTACCCTAAGCCTTACGCTAACCGTGGCCCCAATGAAGTCTAACCCTAACCCTGACCATAAGTCTTTCTTAACACTAACCCTAACACTAACCTGGTCTAAACCCAGATCTGTTCATTCCAGCTGGGACAAAAGCTGCACCCAGGCCTCCCAGGGACTGGGGGGAGGCTGTATGGGGGTCACTGGATGGGCTCTGCATGGAGTGGAGTGTGAGCCTTGAGCAGCTTGGGGAACGGCTCAGGGAGCTCTGGTGCAGTAGGAAGTTTGGTAAGGAGCCCCCAGTCAGTGGTGACCTCACTTCCCTGACAACAGAGCCCAACAGAATTGGAACCCACGTATCCAGGCACCCCATTACAGAAAAAACCCCCATGTCCAGCTCATTTCTAGGTACATGCTAAAGGAAGCGACATGTTCTTCTGCTGTACTGAAGCCGATAGGATGCAGGGAGAAGAGAGCTCGCCCTCCAGACAGGCCAACTCCCTGGCAGGTCATATCAGGTTTCCCCAATGCCTCAGGCCCTTTGGCTAATCAAAACAAAAGGTGACACCAGGGGGCTCAGAGTCAGAGAGTCACACATCTTCAGATCCACTGGTGTAGCCATAGGTCTCCTCCCCATCTGTGTGTGTGTGTGTGTGTGTGTGTGTGTGTGTGTGTGTGTGCCTCTGGGTGACTGTGTCTCTGTGTGTAAAGAGGACCTGACCATGCCATCGAGGGTGGAGATGCCCCAAGCAGGATGAGGCTGATGAGGGTTTAGATGTCTGGTGGGCAAGTTATGTTCACACCCCAGTTTAAGGCTGGTTAAGTGGGATCGGGTGGAGGGTCTACACCCTTCTGCCCAGGGTTTATCCTGAGACCCTGAACGGATGGGTCCATGACCCAGGCGCGGGGCTAAACCTAACAGTAACCACTGACCGTGAACCTGACACTGACTGTGAAACTGCCCTAAACCCTAACCCAAGCCATGAACCTGACCCTGACCCTGACCTTGACTTTTATCCTGACCTGAAACCTAAACCTAAATCTAAGCCTGACACTGACCCTGATGTGGACCTTGAACCTAAACCTAACTCTGACATTACCGTAACCATGACTCATACCTAACATTGACCCTGACCCTGACCCTAATCCTAACCCTGATGCTGACCTAACACTGACCCTAACCATAACCTTGACCATGACAGTGAGCCTACCGTAACCTTAAAAGTAATGGTAACTCTAACCATGACCCTAATACGGACCCTGAACGTACACCTCATGCTGACCCTGACCCTAACACTAGACCCTACCCTAAACCAAATCCTAACCCAGACCTTACACTGTCTAACCATAACCCTACTTCTAATACTAACCCTAACCCAATCCCAACCCCCTACCGCCAAAACCTAACTGTGACACTGAACCGAAATTTGACCCTAAACCAAAGCCTGACCCTAAACCTGACCCTAGCCCTGAACTTCACCTGACCCAGACCCTGACCCTAATACAATCCATGACTATAACACTGACTACTACATAGCCGTGTCCCTGACCCTAATGTGGACTTTAAACAAATACATGATCCTGACCATAAACCTGACACTGGCCCTAGACTTCAACCTGACCCTGAACCAGGCAAAGACCATAAACCTAACCCTGACCCTAAAAGTGACTCTGACCCTGACCCTAACACTAACCTTGACACTGAATGTGAGCCTGACCCTAACTCTAACCCTAAATGTAGACCTGACCCTGAGACTAAAAGGGCCCTGACCCGTAACCTAACGCTGAACCTAACCCTAAAACTAACACCTAATATTATCCCTGACACTGACCCTAACCCGGTCTAACCCTAAACTTCAACCTACCCCTACCCTAAACCTAACCACACTTTAACAATAATCCCGAACCTCTCCGTGACCATGATCATAACCCTAACTCTGAACTTTGCCTATGTCAGGACTTAACTTAAACCTGACCATGGCCTTGACCTTAACACTGACCCTAACCCAGACTGTAAACCTAACTCTGACCCAAACCGTGATCCTGAACAGAATCGTAACCCTAAAGCTAACCCTGATCCTGAACCTACTCATAAAACAGAACCTAAACTTAAAGCTGACCTTACCATAACCATGAACCTAACCCTGACCCTGACCCTAACCCTGACACTAAACCTGTCCCAAATCTAACCCTGAACTGACATGATCTTGCCCCTAAACAAAAAGTTGAACCTGACCCTAAATCTGACCATTATCCTGAACGTGACACTAAACCTAACAGTCATCCTAACACTGACCCTGATCCTGATTATGACCGTAACACTAACCCTGACCATACTGTGAGCCTGACCCTAAACCTGATCATGACCCTAACCCTAACCCTGACCCCTACCCTAAGCCTCGCTAACCCTGACCCCAACGAGGTCAAAACCTAACCCTGACCCTAAGTCTTCCTTCTCCCTAACGCTAACACTAACCTGGTCTAAACCCAGCTCTGTTCCCTCCAGCGGGGACAACAGCTGCACCCAGGCCTCCCAAGGGCTGGGTGGAGGCTATATGGGGGTCACTGGATGGGCACTGCATTGAGTTGAGTGTGAGCCTTGTGCAGCTTGGGGAACGGCGGCTCAGGGAGCTCTGCTGGAGCAGGAAGGTTGGTAATGAGCCCCCAGGCAGTGGTGACCTCACTTCCCTGATGACAGAGCCCAACGGAATTGGAACCCACGTATCCAGGCACCCCATAACAGAGAAAACCCTCCTGCCCAGCTCATTTCTAGGCACATCCTAAAGGTAGCGACATGTTCTTCTGCTGTACTGAAGCCAAGAGGATGCAAGGAGAAGAGATCTCGCCCACCAGTCACATCCCCTCCCTGGCAAGTCATATCAGGTTTCCGCAATGCCTCAGGCCCTTTGGCTAATAAAATCAAAAGGTGACACCAGGGGGCTCAGAGGCAGAGAGCCCCACACCTTCTGATCCACTGGTGTAGCCTTAGGTCTCTTTGCAGTCTCTTTCTCACTGTGCATGTGTGTGTGTGTGTGTGTGTGTGTGTGCCTCTGGGTGTCTGTGTCTTTGTGTGTATAGAGGACCTGGCCATGCCATCATGGGTGGAGATGCCCCAAGCAGGATCAGGCTGATGAGAGTTTAGATGTCTGGTGGGCAAGTCATGTTCACACCTCAGTTTAAGGCTGGTTAAGGTGGATCGGGTGGAGGGTCTACACCCTTCTGCCCAGGGTTAGTGGCTACTGTTGGGGTTAGCCCCGCTCCTGGGTATGGACCCATCCCTTCAAGGTCTCAGGATAAACCCTGGGCAGAAGTGTGTAGACCTTACAGCCAATCTCACGTAACCAGCCTTAAACTGTGGTGTGAACATGACTTGCCCACCAGACCTCTAACCTCTCATCAGCCTGATCCTGCTTTGGGCATCTCCAGCCACGATGGCATGGCCAGCTCCTCTTTACACTCAGACTCACAAACACCCAGAGGCACACACGCACACACACACACACACACAGAGAGAGAGAGACGGGGGGGAAGAGACCTAGGGCTAAACCCGTGGATCAGAAGTTGTGGGACTCTCTGACTCTGAGCCCCCTGGTGTCACCTTTTGATTTTATTAGCCAAAGGGCCTGAGGCGTTGGGAACCCTGATATGACTTGCCAGGGAAGGGACCTGTCTGGCAGGTGAGCTCTCTTCTCCATGCATCCTCTGGGCTTCAGTATAGCAGAAGAACATGACGCTTCCTTTAGGATGTGCCTAGAAATGAGCTGGGCAGTGGGGTTTTCTCTGTAATGGGGTGCCTGGATATGTGGGTTCCAATTCCTTGGGGCTCTGTCGTCAGGGAAGTGAGGTCTCCACTGCCTGGGGGCTCCTTACCGAACTTCCTTCTCCAGCAGAGTTCCCTGAGCCACCGGTCCCCAAGCTGGTCAAGGCTCACACTCCACTGAATGCATTGCCCATCCAGTGACCCCCATATAGCCTCCCCCAAACCCCTGGGAGGCCTGGGTGCAGCTGTTGTCCCCGCCAGAGGGAACAGAGCTGAGTTTAGACCAGGTTAGTGTTAGGGTTAGGGTTAAGAAAGACTTAGGGTGACGGTTAGGGTTAGACGTCTTTGGGGTCAGGGTTAGCGTTAGGCTTAGGGTAGGGTTCAGGGTTAGGGTTAGGTTCATGGTTAGGTTTAGATTCAGGCTCACAGTAGGGTCACGGTTAGCGTTACGGTCAGAGTAAGGGTCAGGGTCAGTGTTAGGGTAGCGGTTAGGTTTAGGGTCAGGCAGGGTCATGGTCAGATTTAGATTCAGGTTCAAGTTTTGTTTGGGGGACAAGGTTCATGTCAGGGTCAGGGATAAGTTTGGCACAGGTTTAGTGTGAGGGTTAGGGTCTGGGTCAGGGTTAGGTTCATGGTTATGGTAAGGTCAGCTTTATGTTAGGTTCTGTTTTATGAGTAGGTTCAGGAACAGGGTTAGCTTTAGGGTGAAGATTCTGTCCAGCATCATAGATTGGGTCAGAGTTAGTTTTACAGTCAAGGTTAGGGTCAGTGTTTTGGTCAAGGCCAGGGTCAGGTTTAAGCTTAAGGTCTGACATAGGCAAAGTTCAGAGTTAGGGTTATGATCAGGGTCCGGGAGAGGGTCAGGATTAATTTTAAAGTGGGGTTAGGGTTAGGGTTAGAGGTAGGTTGCAGGTTAGGGTTAGACCCGGTTAGGGTCAGTGTCAGTGATAATGTTAGGGTTAGTTTTAGGGTTATGTTCAGCGTTAGGTTTCGGGTCAGGGCTCGTGTTAGTGTAAGGGTCAGGGTTACGTTTAGGGTTAGTTAGGGTCGGGATCACTTTCAGTGTCAGGGTTTTTGTTAGGTTCAGGTCAGGGTCACTGTTAGGGTCAGGGTTAGGTTTCTGGTCTTTGCCAGAAAGACCAGGGTCACGGTGAAGTCTAGGGCCAGTGTCAGGTTTACGGGCATGATCAGGTATTGGTTTAAAATCAAAATTCGGGTGGGACAGGGTTATGTAGTGGTCAGTGTTAGGGTCATGGTAGTTTATAGGGTCAGGGCCAAGGTCAGGCTTAGGGTCAGGTTCTGATATAGGCAAATTTCAGGGTTAGGGTTATGATCATAGTCCGGTATAGGGTCATGGTTATTGTTAAAATTTAGGGTTAGTGTTAGGGTTAGCGTTAGTTTGACGATTAGGTTTAGAACTTGTTAGGGACAGGGTCCATGGTAGGGTTAGGGGTTAGTGTTAGGGTTAGGTTCAGCGATAGGATTCGGGGGAGGGCCTGAGTTAGTGTCAGGGTCATGGTTTCATTTAGGGTTAGAGTTAAGATCAGGCTCACAGTCAGGGTCAGGTTTAGTGTTCAGGTGTGGGTCGGGGTCACTGTAAGGGTAGGGTTAGGTTTATGATCATGGTCTGGGTCAGGGTCAGGGTGAAGTTTAGCGCCAGTGTCAGGTTTAGGGTCAGGTTCAGGTCTTGGTTTAAAGTCCACATTCGGCTCAGGGACAGGGTTATGTAGTGGTCAGTGTTAGGGTCATGGTTTGGATTACCGTCAGGGTCAGGGTCAGGTGAAGTTCAGGGCCAGGGTCAGGTTTAGGTTCAGGCTTTGATTTAGGGTCAATGTTCGGTTCAGTGTCACAGTTAGGTTTTGGCGGTACGGTTTGGGATTTGGGTTAGGGTTAGAGTTAGAAGTAGGGTTATGTTTAGGGTTAGGGTTAGTCAGCGTAAGGTCAGTGTTGTGATTTGGTTTAGGGTAGGGGTTAGTGTTAGGGTCAGGGTCAGCATTAGGTTTAGGTTCAGGGTCCTTATTAGGATCATGGTTAGAGTTACCTTTAGGTTTAGGGTTAGGGTCAGGCTCACAGTCACGGTCAGGGTTAGGGTTAGGGTCATTGTTAGGTGGTCAAGGTCAGGATTAAGTTCAGGGTCAGGGTCATGGTTAGGTTTTAACTCATGGTTATGGTAATATCAATGTTAGGTTTAGATTCAGGGTCCACATCAGGGTCATTGTCAGGCTTAGGTTTAGGTTTAGGTTTCAGGTCAGGATCACAGTCAGGGTCAGGGTCAGGGCCTGGTTTCGGTTTGGGGCAGGCTCACAGTCAGTGTCAGGGTCAGGGTTAGTGGTTACTCTTAGGATGAGCCCCGCTCCTGGGTCATGTACTCATCCCTTCAGGGTCACACGATAAATCCTGGGCAGATGGGTGTAGACTCTCCACCCGACCCATTGAACCAGCCTTAAACTGGGGTATAAACATGACTTGCCCACCAGACATCTAACCCCTCATCAGCCTGATCCTGCTTGGGGCATCTCCACCCACGATGGCATGGCCAGGTCCTCTTTACACAAAGACACACAGACACCCAGAAGCGTACACACACACACATACACACACACACAGAGACGGGGAGGAGACCTAGGTCTACACCGGTCGATCAGGTGTGGGACTCTCTGACTCTGAGACCCCTGATGTCACCTTTTGATTTTATTAGCCAAAGGGCCAGAGCCGTTGGGGAATCCTGATATGACCTGCCAGGGAGGGGACGTGTCTGGCGGGGGAGCTCTCTTCTCCCTGCATCCTCTAAGCTTCCGTACAGCAGAAGAACATTTCGCTTCCTTTAGGATGTGCCTAGAAATTAGCTGGGCAGGGGGTTTTTCTCTGTAATGGGGTGCCTGGATACGTGGGTTCCAATTCCGTTGGCCTCTGTCGTCAAGAAAGTGAGGTCACCACTGCCTGGGGGCTCCTTTCAGAATTTCCTGCTGTACCAGAGATCCCTGAGCCGCCGGTCCCCAAGCTGCTCGGGCTCACACACCACTCAATGCCGTGCCCATCCAGTGACCCCCATACAGCCTCCACCCAGCGCCTGGGAGGCCTGGGTGCAGCTGTTGTCCCCATTGGAGGCAACAGTACTGGGTTGAGACTACGTTAGTGTTAGGTTTAGGGTTAAGAAAGACTTAGGGTCAGGGTTAGGGTTAGACTTCATTGGGGTCATGGTTAGCGTAAGGCTTAGGGTAGGGGTCAGGGTTAGCGTTAGGTTCATGGTTAGGTTTAGGGTCCGGCTCACAGTAGGCTCATAGTTAGCGTTACAGTCAGAGTCAGGGTCAGGGTAGTGTTAGGGTGACGGTAAGGTCTAGGGTCAGGTTCAGGGTCATGGTTAGTTTTAGGGTCAGGTTCAAGTTTTGGTTTGGGGGCAAGGTTCATGTCAGGGTCAGGGTTAGGTGTGGAACAGGTTTAGTGTCAGTTTTAGGGTCAGGGTCTGGGTTAGGTTCATGGTTATGATAAGGTCAGCTTTATGTTTAGGTTCTGTTTTATGAGTAGGTTCAGGATCAGGGTTAGCTTTAGGGTTAAGATTCTGTTTTGGATCAAGGATTGGGTCAGTGTTAGGTTTACTGTCAAGGTTCGGGTCAGTGTTAAGGTCAAGGCCAGGGTCAGGTTTCAGGTTAAGTCTGACATAGGCAAAGTTCAGAGTTAGGGTTATGATCAAGGTCAGGGAGAGGGTAAGGATTATTGTTAAAGTGGGGGGGGTTATGGTTAGGACTAGAGGTAGTTTGAGGGGTTAGGGTTAGACCGGGTTAGGGTCAGAGTCAGTGATAATGTTAGGGGTTAGTTTTAGGGTTAGGTTCAGCGTTAGGTTTCCGGTCAGGGCCCGTGTTAGTGTCAGGGTCAGGGTTACGTTTAGGGTTAGAGTTAGGGTCAGGCTCACATTCAGTCAGGATTATTGTTAGGGTTAGGGTCAGTGTCACTGTTAGGGTTAGGGTTATGTTTCTGGTCTTTGCCTGGGTCAGGGTCATGGTGAAGTCTAGGGCCAGGGTCATGTTTACGGTCAGGATCAGGTAAGTTTTAATGTCCACATCGGGTCAGCGACAGGGTGATGTAGTGGTCAGTGTTAGGGTCATGGTTAGGTTTAGGCTTAGGGCCAGGGTTGGTATATGGTCAGGGTCTGGTATAGGCAAAGTTCAGGGATAGGGTTATGATCATAGTCAGGTATAGGGTCAGGGTTAGGTTTATGGTCAAGGTTAGGGTTAGTGTTAGGGTTAGCTTTTGGTTGACAGTTAGGGTTAGAACTTGTTAGGATCAGGGTCCGTGTAAGAGTTAGGGATTAGTATTAGGGTTGAGTTTAGCGATAGGGTTCGGGGGATGGCCCGTGTTAGTGTAGGTTCAGGGTTACGTTTAGGGTTAGAGTTAAAGTCAGGCTCACAGTCAGGGTCAGGTTTATTGTTCACGTCAGTGTCGGGGTCACTGTTAGGGTCAGGGTTAGGGTTTATGGTCATGGTCTGGGTCAGGGTCAGGGTGAAGTTTAGTGCCAGTGTCAGGTTTACGGTCAGGTTCAGGTATTGATTTAAAGTCCACATTCGGGTCAGGGACCGGATTATGTAGTGGTCAGTGTTAGGGTCATGGTTAATATTAGGGTCAGGGTCAGCGTCAGGCGAAGGTCAGGGCCAGTGTCAGGTATAGGGTCAGGCTTTGATTAAAGGGTCAATGTTCGCTTCAGTGTCACAGTTAGGTTTTGGAGGTAGGTTTTGGGATTGGGGTTAGGGTTAGAGTTAGAAGTAGGGTTATGTTTAGGGTTAGGTTTAGACAGTGTAAGGTCAGGGTTATGGTTTGGTTTAGGGTAGGGGTTAGTGTTAGGATCAGGGTCAGCGTTAGGTTTAGGTTCAGGGGTCCGTATTAATGTCATGATTAGTGTAACCTTTAGGTTTAGGGTTAGGGTCAGGCTCACAGTCACGGTCAGGGTTAGGTTAGGGTCAGGGTTAGGTTATGCTTAGCCTCATCGCTACGATTAGTGTTAGGGTCATGGTTATGGTTAGGTATGAGTCATAGTTACGGTAGTTAACCCCTCATCAGCCTGATCCTGCTTGGGGCATCTCCACCCACGATGGCATGGCCAGGTCCTCTTTTACACACAGACACACAGCCACCCAGAGGCACACACACACACACACACACAGAGACGGGGAGGAGACCTAGGGCTACACCCATGGATCAGAAGGTGTGGGACTCTCTGACTCTGAGCCCCCTGGTGTCACCTTTTGATTTTAGTAGCCAAAGGACCAGAGGCGTTTGGGGAACCTGATATGACCTGCCAGGGAGGGGACGTGTCTGGGCGGGGGGAGCTCTTCTTCTTCCCTGCGTCCTCTCGGCTTCAGTACAGCAGAAGAACATGTCGCTTCCTTTAGGATTGTGCCTAGAAATGAGCTGGGCATGGTGGTTTTCTCTGTAATGGGGTGCCTGGATACAAAGGTTCCAATTCTGTTGGGTTCTGTCGTCAGGGAAGTGACGTCACCACTGCCTGGGGGCTCCTTACCAAACTTTCCTGCTGCACCAGAGCTCCCTGAGCCGCCGGTCCCCAAGCTGCTCAAGGCTCACCCTCCACTCAATGCAGTGCCAATCCAATGACCCCCATACAGCCCTCCCCCCCAGCCCCTCGGAGGCCTGGTGCAGCTGTTGTCCCTGATGGGCGGAACAGAGCTGGGTTTAGTGTAGGTTAGTGTTAGGGTTAGGTTGAAGAAAGACTTAGGGTCAGGGTTAGGGTTAGACATTCTTGGGGTCAGGGTTAGCGTTAGGCTTAGGGTAGGGGTCAGGGTTAGGGTTAGGTTCATGATTAGGTTTAGGGTCAGGCTCACAGTACGGTCAGGTTAGTGTTATGGTTAGAGTCAGGGTCAGGGTCAGTGTTAGTGACGGTTAGGTTTAGGGTCAGGTTCAGGGTCATCGTCAGATTTAGGTTCACGTTCATGTTTAGGGTTGGGGGCAAGGTTCATGTCAGGGTCAGGGGTTAGGTTTGGGACAGGGATTAGTGTCAGGGTTAGGGTCAGGGTCAGGGTTAGGTTCATGGTTATGGTAAGGTCAGCTTTATTCTTAGGTTCTGTTTTATGTGTAGGTTCATAATCTGGGTTTAGCTTTAGTGTTAAGATTTCTGTCAGGATCACGGATTGGGTGAGAGTTAGGTTTACAGTCAGTGTTAGGGTCAGTGTTAAGGTCAAGGCTAGCGTAGGGGTTTAAGGTTAAGGTCTGACATAGGCAAGTTCAGAGTTAGGGTTAGTTTAATATGTCAGGTTCAGGGAGAGGGTCATGATTATTGTTAAATGTGGGGTTAGGTTAGGGTTAGAG